>NW_023503295.1:914733-1218667 GCF_014529535.1 Bradysia coprophila | reverse complement strand
AAATTCAATTCTATTTATGTTTGGGTATATTTAGGGTTTATTACATTGCCAGTCTGTTTATAAAATTATCGCATTTAATTCAATAATTTGTTTATGTACTCCCCAATACTTTGGCATATGTTTTATTTTATCGTATAAACATCTCTTGACGATGCTAAAATGTGTGGCAAATGAGATTGCCTACGCATATGAGGTATGGAAATATTTTTTTTTTATTATGTTTTGAGTAAGTATAGTCTCGAAAACGATCGAAAAATTGAAATGAATAATGAAATTAACCGAACATTGAGAGAAATGAAAGATTTTTTTGTTTAAGTCTGACTCGAACGGTAGATGAAGAGAAAATTTTGAAATTTTCATCAGCCAGTTCGTTGAAGGCATACCATAAGAATGTCGAGCCACATATAATGAATAACCGAAAAGGTAACATTTTACCTATGCTACGTCGCGTCAAAAAAATGACATTATATCTGGAAAGACGTTGAGATCATTGAGTTTGTTAAGCAAATATCGTAGACGAAATAATACGATTGAATTCATTAGCGTTGGCGGTTTTTGTTCAACTTGTTCAACTTATATTTATTCACATCGGCGATGTTTGAGTATAACGTTATATGATTCAAAAAAGAAAAGAAAAATGCAGACACAATGTCTGATAGAATGTAATTTGGCACTGTAGTTGTGTGGGGTTGAATGTGGCATACAAATTGAATCACGCTGGTTAATGTCAACATGGTTTTTCCACCTTAAAAACTGCATTCAAAGTTTGGGTATAACGGTTTTTTTGCGGGTGTTCGATTAAGATTTAACTGTTATAATAGCACATTAGAAATTAGAATCACGTATTCACAACATGAGGTTTCAAGATCGTACTTGTAGATTAGTACACCAATTTTTTTCAAAAATTTCCCACTTTCTTCCAACTTTTTTTTTCAACTTTCCTATATTTCAAAAAATGTTTTGAAAATTTTGAAGAATAGCGAAAAAGTGTAGAAGAAATGGAAAAAGGTTTTGCCAAAAATTTTCAATTTATTCCCTACGGTGCGCTTAAATGGATTTCAATTAGGCATGTGGACGCAAATTTTTAGATTTTCGGATAATATTAATCACCTCGAAGTTCATCGAGTGCAGCGGAATCCCGGGCACCAAGACTATAGTTTGATTGTTGGAGAACTGATTGGCTTTGTAATCGGTTGTTGTTGGAATGCTAGAAGCAATGGCACGAAAAGTTGGTTCCGTGGGTGTAAGGGAAGCAAACTTAAAAATTACGATTTTCAATTTATTCCCTACGGTGCGCTTAAATGGATTTCAATTAGGCGTGTGGACGCAAATTTTTAGATTTTCGGATAATATTAATCACCTCGAAGTTCATCGGGTGCAGCGGAATCCCGGGCACCAAGACTATAGTTTGATTGTTGGAGAACTGATTGGCTTTGTAATCGGTAGTTGTTGGAATGCTAGAAGCAATGACACAAAAAGTTGGTTCCGTGGGTGCAAGGGCAGCAAGCTTAAAAATTACGATTTTCGGAAGGTCGTCTCCCATAAGTAATAGGAATGGTATTAGATCGTTCTCATAGATGGATATGTCAGCTACTCATCACACAAAAGAAATTTTTGAAATTGATATGCATGAGCGCTCACAATAATAGTCCAAAGGTGATGAGGCGGTAATTTGTATGAATATAACATACAAAGAGGTTATCATTCAAGCACATCGTGCCCCAACAGAAGATGCTCCATTTGTTTCAGAGATGTGGTAGCATTGTTTAACGTTTACAAAATTATGGATTGTCTTTTGTTTATTTCTGCTTATCAGCTTGGTGAAATAGTTATTTAAAAATCTGTCCTGCACAGTGCAGCTACGTAAAAAACGTTTCCGTACCAATTAATAGTTATTTATTGTGGACGCGCAAATTAATAGTATATTACCATGTTGTAGCTGTGTAGCATGTGTAGCTGTATTATATTTTACAGTACACGCGAGAGTGTGTTGGTGCAAACGCGCCAAGTAATATTCATTTCCAAGATAATTATTTTCCATTCACACTCTAGCACTTACAGTAAGGACTAATCCGAATTTATAAGTTGTAAGTCAGGTGGTAATAAGTTATAAGTCAACCACCTATAATGTGAAAGTTTTAAGTTTATAGGTCAAAAGTATGAAAATTGAAGGTTATAGAGATGGGACAATGGTGGATCATGTAGAGCAATTAAACTTTAGGAACCAACCCACAGTGACATAAATAATCCCAAAAATTTTGAAAACAACCCACAAAAACGTATAAAATCCATTAATATCTTGAAATTCTTTTTCTGAGGAGAGGTAGAAGCGACAGAGGAGGAACCAATTTTACAATACACTTCCTAGCTCGACCTTAGAAATACAGCTCATGTAAAAGATCCGGGAAAAACCATCGAAAAATGATGGTCCTGACTCAGACTCTGTCTTCTGGAGGAAGAGCTACGAAAAAAGTTTGGTCAGCAAGTTTATTCCTAAAAGAATTACAAAGAGCTAAATATTTTCTTTCGTTGACCATTTTTAACTCTTCTCCGCCCGAGAACTTCAAGATTCTGATGGATTTTGCACGTTTTTCGTAGGTCGTCTTATAAATATTTGGGATCATTGATGTCACTGTAGGTTGGTTCCTAAAGTTTATTTGTCCAACATGATCCAACATTGTCCCATCTCTATAAATTTCGACTTTCATACTTTTGACCTATAAACTTATCACGTTAACAGAGGGCGAAACGGGACGAAAATTCTGCTTTCAATACATGAATTCTGGAAATAACTATTGGTCCATTCACTTAGATTCCAATGTCGGAAAAAGAAGAGCATCGCCGACATTTTGGCTGTGTCGTGCGAAACTATTTTCTCAAAGTGTTTAACATTTTAATTGAAACTAACATTTTCCGCATAAAATACTTGCAACTCACTTGACGATAAAACTGATTGTAGAGACTGAATTTTTCCCAGTTAAAAAGAATAATCTTCTTCAGTTTCCCATTTTTATTAGCCCCGTACGAAGTACGAAGGGGCTTATAGGATTACGATGCCGTGTGTAATTGATGGAATTCGAAGCAGACGGTAAGGGCAAAGTGTTTGCCTATGTTCATAGATGACGAATCCGCAATAAAAATTTGGGCCGTCTGTCCGTCTGTCCGTCTGTCCGTCACGTCGATATCTTGAGTAAATCAAATCCGATTTCAAAAATTTTTTTTTCCCTGAAAGATAGTCGAAATAGTGAGGCTAAGTTCGAAGATGGGCATATTCGGGTCGGCCCTTCGTGAGTTAGGGCCACCTAAGTGATTTAAGGTCTTTTGGTGATATTTATGGCAAAATAAACGATGGAAATGTAAATGACACGGCAAATGATAGGTAATGTTGATACCGATCCAGGGAAAAAAAGTTTATTAAAATCGGGTGAATGCGTGAGTTAGGGCCCTAGAAGTGAAAAGCTACTAGGGCCCTATGTGTATTTTACATAGAACTCGAGTAAATTTCATTCGTTTTTCGTAATTTTTGTGTCATTTGGAAGGTAATCGAACGCCGATAAAAAGTGGTTGAAAAAAAATTAAATTTGGGTCCTTGGACTAAGGCCACTACTAGGGCCCTATGTGTATTTTACATTGAACTCGAGTAAATTTCATTCGTTTTTCGTAATTTTTGTGTCATTTGGAAGGTAATCAGAGGCCGAATTGAATGTTGTTGAAAAAAAAATTAAATTTGGGTCCTCGGACTAAGGCCGGTACTAGGGCCCTATGTGTATTTTACATAGAATTCGAGCAAATTTCATCCGTTTTTCGTATTTTTTGTTTCATTTGGAAGGTAATCAAAGGCCGAATAGAATGTTGTTGAAAAAAAATTAAATTTGGGTCCTTGGACTAAGGCCACTACTAGGGCCCTATGTGTATTTTACATTGAACTCGAGTAAATTTCATTCGTTTTTCGAATCTTTTGTGTCATTTGGAAGGTAATCAAAGGCCGAATAGAATGTTGTTGAAAAAAAATTAAATTTGGGTCCTCGGACTAAGGCCGCTACTAGGGCCCTATGTGTATTTTACATATAACTCGAGCAAATTTCATCCGTTTTTCGTAATTTTTGTTTCATTTGGAAGGTAATCAAAGGCCGAATAGAATGTTGTTGAAAAAAAAAAAATTTGGGTCCTCGGACTAAGGCCGCTACTAGGGAACTATGTGTATTTTACATATAACTCGAGCAAATTTCATACGTTTTTCGTATTTTTTGTTTCATTTGGAAGGTAATCAAAGGCCGAATAGAATGTAGTTGAAAAAAAATTAAATTTGGGTCCTCGGACTAAGGCCGCTACTAGGGCCCTATGTGTATTTTACATACAACTCGAGTAAATTTCATCCGTTTTTCGTAATTTTTGTTTCATTTGGAAGGTAATCAAAGGCCGAATAGAATGTAGTTGAAAAAAAAAATTAAATTTGGGTCCTCGGACTAAGACCGGTACTAGGGCCCTATGTGTATTTATACTCAATAATTTAAAATTTTGGGGCTATTTGAAATTTTTGTTTTATTTGAAAGGAACGTCGTACGGGGCTTCGTAATTGCGCTATGCGCAATTTGTAAGATGTACACATTACATAATAATTTTACTTTAACTACTTTAACCGGCGCATAGGCTTACGGTCAAAGTAGGGTGACAGACGCACTAGGGTCACGCACGCAATAGATATACGGGTTTGTACGGGGCTCAGTCGCAGCAAACGCTCCGACTGTTCTGATGGCTCGTTTTTTTATTTTTTTTTTTGTTTCCCCTCTCACCCTCCTCTTTTGGCAAAGGATTTCCGTTTTAAATATCAATACAGTAAATTTTCTTTCATTCCAAAAATGTGTACAGTTAAATCTGTTCAGATGCTATTGCCACAGTATGTTCATTTGTGTTCATACCACATTTTCGATGTGCAAGTAAAACTAAATGTACAAAATAGAAAAGGCGAGATGAATATCTGGGTATAAATCCATTCACATGCTTTTAAAGTCACATATAAATTTCGTTATGTTTTTATTATAAAATGTATTGAAAACCTTGTTAATTGAATAAGATATTCAATTTAGATAGGACATATTCATATGCTGCTGCTGAGTTGAAGTACGTTTTGTTATATTGTAAATGCATTCAGTTTTCGAAACTCCACTTCATCCTCCACTCTCTCTTTGCACAGAATGTATCTATATCTTTTAGTGCTTTTCACATCCTTTGAGGGATATACAATATTATATTGTGTATGAAGAGCAGCTTTTGTATTATTTGGCATAAGAAACATGGAATAACTCTGTATACCTCCGTTTACAATGTTGATAGAGGAGTAGAGATCACAGGTTTTTGGGTTGTTAAAGGATTTTTCTTTATTTCTAAGCGATACTTCCTCTTCTTCATCATTTTTTTTTGCTTCTCTCCAAAAAGGTTATCTGTATACTATATGTACACCTACCTCTCATTCTCATTTTCTGTGGAAATAACTAAAGAACTACGACTACAATAGAAAAAAAGAAGAAGAAGAAACGCTGTCAACGATGTTTTGATAGAGAAAAATTCAAATCAAAAATGGTAATCCAATAAGGTTTATGCCATCGCGAATCCTTGTGTACATATTATGCACAAAGGCATATCTCTCTCTATACTAACTTATATCAAGAAAATAATAATTCGAATGTTTGCATTACCTACACAGACTTTATTATTTTCTCAAAACGAATCGTTTTTCTGTTCCATTCAATTCAATTTAATTTGATATAAAAGGTGTATAAATCAGGCCTGGTGCTTTTATTCGCAGTATAATATATTCTGTACCGAAAGTTATAGGAAGTACTTTTTCATTCCTATATTTTAAACATTCACACGTTAACAAGTGGGTAAGCAAAATGACCACCTGTCAGATATTTTTGAATGAATATTTTACGTGGCTGGGGTGTTTATTAGGGTAAATTCAAGTGGAAAATAGAAAAGCTCAACCTTTTATATAATTTATTTAGTGAAGTATGAATGTGTGTACGAATGTGGGAAATGAGTATGTGTTTATTTTTGTTTTTTTTTTTGTTTGTGGCACTTTTATTCATTTTATAATTGCTAATTGCAGCTGAATTATAATCTGCGTCACGTGTTAACTGAAATTAAATTGTAGAATGAGAAAGCTCGAACGGAAGAACTGCACTTTTAGTGGGAAATAAAATCTTAAACACAATCCTATGGAAATGTTAAGCTTTATGCAGACACGAAGGATTAAAAACTTTTATTGAGTCACAGAAACTTCTGATAATTGCTGATGAAACGATGCGAAAGTTTTATTTCATTTCGTTTATGATTCGCTTAATGTGTACATGGAAGAGAGTATGAGTAAATTTACAGAGATCATCTTTTATTGAAATGAACAGTGAAAAATACGAACAGATTAATCAAACCAACAAATAAAGAAAAATGGTTTGCGGTTTGAATTTTCATTCGGATTTTGCATTTTTTTTAAATGGCCTTTTTTATTAAAGGAAAATGCGCAAAAAAAGACTGCTCACAATAATGACGCAGCCAGTAAAAAAGCGATCTTTTCTAAAATTAAATTTACAATAAATAAAAATCATCTATCCTGCTTTTCCCTAATGTGCCCAAAATACAGGCAGCGTTTCCACGTTGGATAGCGATTGAAATTCGTTGCAAAAGATAGTCCTTTGATCTAACCTCACCAGTTGCCTTTTTCATTAATGATCCCAATTTGTCCACAAATTTCTTCGTTTCAGGACCCATGCAACCTAATGTCTCGAAAGCAAGCGGAGTGAATAAATAATTTTGCTTTAATTTCATATAATGATTATGTTTATGCCTCTCCGCTCTGTCAGCAATTGACCGTGCTTTCTTTGATGAATCGGTAATATAGGATGCAGCCATTGTATCTCTCACAGTTACATCCCACAACAATGATCTACCATGACTCCATGGTATCAAAGTCACTCCATCAGGTCTTTTACCATCATCTCGTGAGATACCAGGTGGCTGTATTATGTTAGGAATACCTGCACTAGAAAAACCATGAGAGAAAATCATATTCATACTGTCATGTCTAGCGAATTTTCCTTCTGCACATTTAGCACATGATAGACCATGTAAACCATCCTTTGCAACAATCTCACCACAAACACATTTATGTTCTTCGCATAATTGAGAACCTAGTCGAAGACCAACAGCAATTCTAGAGGTGTTATTATCCAGTAACAATCCCAATTGACTCGATGGAACCACCTGCAGCCACTTTGAAGATTCTTTAGTCGATGACGCAAGTAGTCTGGCACGAGTCTTAAGATCACCAGATTCGAACATCTCATTAAATTGATGCTTGATCTTAGGTAGGTCCCAATTTCTTTGTTCTTTTCTCAATACCTCATTTTCTGGAATAAATTCAATTGGAATTTCAGAAATAAATTTTAAAATTTCTTCATCAATAATTTCTAGACCAAACTTCTGAAGTATCATGTTAGATAAATTTGATGAAGAATAAATAGAAGACAAATACGCTGGTACTGCTAGCTCCTCAACTCTTCGAACACCCAAACCCCCAAATGACAACGGAAAAGAAGCCTGATCCCACGATGAACCTTCTACTCTAGTATTCGTAATAGCTTCTAATGTTGATCGAAAAATTTCGTCAACAGCCTTAAGACTATCCGACAACAAATAAGCTTCAGAAGCACGCAACAAATAACTGAATCTACAACTACTCAAAGACTTCCTGAACACACACAAAGCAGGATGAACATCCATCAATCTCAACCTGTCACACATCAACTTAATCTCTTGCATCTTTGACGAAAACATCCTTTTTAGACCAGACTCAAATATCGGGGCACCTAACATCTCTAGAGACGACTCATCAACCTTTTTAATACCTGGCAACAAGGCCGATATCTCAGCATACATACAAGCCTCTTCATCAGGAGTCGCATTAATGAAGAAAACCTCACACTTCTTGGCATTCAACCGTAGCCCTGAAACCTCATAAAACGACAAAACATTCTGAATATCAACTAGAATTGTTGATAATTCATCACCATCATCTTAATACCAACCATTAAACCTAGACAAAAGAGAATGAGTCATCTTCATAATTCCTATACAAAAACCTGGCGGACCTAATGGATCTCCTTGTTGAAATCCTCTCTGCGACAAAAAAGGGTCGTCAAGAAAATAAAGATTCGAATGAAGCCTATACGCTTGCTGCAACAAAGGCAGCAACTCAGGACAAATGTCCTCCACTTCACCTAACATAAACTTCCTGAAAAGCATGTCAAAAGCATTCTCAAAATCAAACTTGACTAAAGCCATCGGCTTACCATGCCTAGCCTTACAAAACCTACGTACCGAATGAACCAAAGCCTCAGCACCTCCTCTTACACCGAAACCAAACTGAACGGGTTTCAACTTTTCTACTAACACATCTCTAACCTTAAAATTCGAAATCTTTCCTGCCATGCGCCTCCAAACAAGGCCAACTGCTATCGGCCGCACATCGCTCTCTTCCTTATTAAGAGCAGTTAAAGAAGCACCAAAAAAAACTTTTGACACATCATTCTGCACTTTACCTGACCGAACAACATCCATCAATGAACAAATCGCCTTCAATAAACGATTTGCTGAATCGCCACAAGTAAAAGATATAAGATCTTTCAAATGTCTAGGCCGCATTCCCCCAATTCCTCCGGACGAGCTCAAAGGAAAACTCCTAATTGCACGAACAACTTCATTCACCGTAGTGAGATCTATATCGACATCTACCTCCACCTTCTCAAAAACGTCACCACTGCTTAGCCTGCAACTTAACTGCTGTCTCAACTGTTTGAGGGGCTACCGACTCACTAGAACACAAAACTCTAACCGAACCCTTAATATCGCCCTCGCTCACCTTCCTGGTCGCAGTCTTAACTACAATACTATCTCTATCAACAGCCTCTTTCAAACTAAACGGAACCCCTCTAGTTTCCAAAACAACCATCAAGGCTTCATTCAAGTCTACACAATCCTTAAACAACCTAACGTTTGACCTAATCTGATTCACCCCATCTTTCCCTTTGGATTTACTACTAAGAACGATATACGGGAAAGCAATTAATCTCATCCACGATCGAACATCGTTCTTCATTACCAAAGTTTCAATAGCTTCAGTAAGCTCCTGACAAACAACAGTTCTAACCGACTTCTGTATGATACGAGTCAGCGGAACCGACAACCTACACTGATTAAGAAGCCGCCCAAAGTCACCCAAGACACCAGAAATATCTCGTTCTACAACAGAGTTGCTCCCCTGCGAACAAGCGTCAGCCTTTACAACACGCTTATGCACCTTCATATCAATCTTTAGTCCTCGGCTATTCTTCGCCAAAAAACCACAGACCTCACATGAAACTCTGTCACCAGAACTTTCCCTTAAAAAAACCTCCGAGGGACTGTCCTTCACCTTATCTTTACACTTCCTACCAAGACGCTGCCTACCCGACCTTTCACTACTACATTCAGCAACACCTAAACCACACAACCCACGGCACCGTTCGGCTAAGCAATACAGAGATCGGTTATTTCATTGCGTTTGTCGCTATTACCCAATGAGATATGATTGTAATGTATTAAAAGATTGAGAATTCTTATCTTTTTTCTTTGGTGTTTTGAGCTTTCAATTCGAATCGAAAAAATAAGTGATCAAATGTTTTTCGAAGTATTTGCGTCAACTCAGCTTGCAGAAAATCCGTTGACGGTATGCTCGCTCATTTAAAGTTCCCGGTTTTTCGAAGGGAAACAGCCAGATACGTCGACTGTTTTGAGACCCAATATTTAAAAAAATATGAATTTTACGTTGTTTACCTCTGTTTTGCGTGCCCACCTAACTTTCTAGCTACTCAATGGAAGGTGCTGCAAAACAGCGAAGGCATTTTGGAGTCAAGTTCCCGAAAAAGTGATTTTGTTTTGTTTTGTTTTGCTTATTTTTCACTAGTTATTCAAGCATATATCTGAATGTTTCTGCTCAAAAATCGTGTGTGATACATGAAATGAAAGGTATTTACGAGATAATTCCGATACAAATTTTTTGTGAAAATCGGGTTTGTCGATTAGTAGCTATTCGCGAGAATGCAAGCAAAATAACGTGTTTTGCGGTAGTTTTTCAAACACATTTCATGATGTTTAGATTCAAAAATGGTATGCGATATGTCAAACATGACAAAATATTTAATTTTTAAGAAAATCGGCTTTGTACTTACGACAAACGTAGCTATTGGTGAGAAATCAAGAAAAACTGCATATTTTCCTACTTTTCCCGTTTTCCCGCATCTCCCTAGTTTTTCTTTAGATTCTGCGATTTGTATCATTCGGCAGCACAAGCACAGATGCGGATTTACTGACCTTAATATTCATTCAGCATAAATGGCACTATTGGTCAACCTGACATTACCATACAAAACTTCATTCTTGAACACGATTAATCGTTTCAGAACTAAAATTTTCCCAATCGATTTTATTGCATTGAAAAATCCAAACTTCCTGAACAAGAAGGATCGTTGTGTACCAAATATTCATCATATTGTAGTTTTACGTCGTTCGAAAAATGCTTGAGAGCACTTATATCTGTCAATTATAGGAGCACACTGAATGGCATAATTCATGTTCTGTTTATATTTGAATTACCTATTAAACTTACTTCAATTCTTATCTTATATATGCGAAGTGTATTGCGTTGCTCATGAGAACTATCTCGTGTCTGGAATTATCATAAAGTTCGCTGAAAACATTTTTGATACGTGCTTGTACCTATTAAATGGCTGTCGACTGTAATTTGCTTTCGTGACTCAAGTTTTGAAATAATTATGCCAGCACTTTTTTCATACTTATTTTAAATTCAATATCAAGTGTATGCGTTCGGAATACAAATTTTCTATTCTCTGATGCGAAAGCTCCGGTGTGTACGTTTCTAACACTTTTCAAAAGGTTTTGTACATTTTGCAAATGATTTAAAATGGAAAATGCTATATGCTGTACTAGTGGTGACTAGAGTGACTGTTATATATTGTAAACTAACATTTTTGTTTTTAAAATTCCACTTTTCCCTCAAATTTCATTTACATATCAAAGAATGTAAAGTAGATGGATGGAAGGAGCAAAAAAAAAAACACAAAGAAAATTACCTAGTCCTAGGTATGGAAAATTACCACAGAGTTAAAAAAAAAACTCCTGACGCAATGTTTAAAGCCATTCTTCCTGTGAATTTTCCAAAGTTATGGGATTCGTAGATATACGTTAGTGTGAACATGGACAAAAGATCCAGTTTTCACATAGTTTAGTAACATAAGAAAATGCTCTCACGGTGCGTTTTTGCATGAAAAATTATTGTCGCAGCTTAGGAAACTGCGTGATTACTCAATACTCATCCCTGTATGTAAATCTATACTTCGTGAAAAATCGCTAGTTCATCTGGTCGTATGTGGTTTTGTTTTGTTAAAAGAGTTATTTGCTCCCGTACATGTATTCATTACAACATTATAACATCAGCTGAAGCAACTCCTTAAGTTTTGTCCAAAATGTTGGTTAAATAACTTTCAAAACGACTGAATCGCCTGAATCGCTATATGATTGTACGTGAGTTTCGAAAATCAAATCCTTAGCCGATTCCCTAATAAGGTAACTGTGGAATTAAATTTTACTTAATAACTAGATAAAAACTGACTGCCATAGTACCGTTCCAGATGCTGTTCCAGCTGTAGAGCCCCCGGAAAGAAGGAAAAAATCTGCATTTTGGCACCAACTTTTTTTCCAACACTTCTGTGGGCTTGCAGCACAAAAGTACTGGGTTCATTTATATGTGGAACGATAGTGGGTGAGGCTACAACACCCTATACTCAGTTCCGTGGAACATCGAAGCTGCAGAGAAGGCGGACTCTCCGAACATTCACTACATTTTGAGTCATAACTCTCGTGGATCTACTCGCACCAAGCGGTGTGTATACTCAACCTGTGGGTCTTTCCAAGGCCGACATTCGTATAACATTACAAAAATTTAAAATAATTTTTTCTTGAGTTATTGTCGAAAAACTGTTTTCGGTACCCTCTGACATGTTTTCACTTTTGAACGCTTTTCACAGAAAACAATTTTTTTTAGAAAAAGTGAAAGATACGTGTTTCCTAGAATTGAAAGGCGAATCCAACGAGCTATCACTCATTAAAATCGGAGACCGCTTGTTCCCCAATCACCTGAAGATTTGGCGATATCACTCTTAAGTTCCGAAAATCGTAAGTTTACGACAAAAGAAACTCCCACTATTTGCATGCCTTCAGCCTTCATATGAGCTTTATGTAAATATTGAAATATTATAGGCTGTACAATATGGGCATGGTCAGGTTCGGACGTTCGAATAAATAAATAAATAAATAAAGTTGTAGACAAAACATAGCTAACGCCGACCCGTACGAAACACCTATTCGTATCAAAAGCCTTTACTGTGAAACTCTTCATTTCTTTTACTTCATTCTCTACTGAAAAGCTATTCGCCCTTTAAAATCACTTACATTATCTTTCTTTGCCTTGTTAGCATATACAAATAAATTGCCGGAGGCAATATAGACAGCCCCGTACGAAGTCAACTTTCATAAATTCCTATTTAAACAGCTATATACCGCTATATTTACCTATATTTTCCTATAAATAAACATTTCACAGATGAATATGCTATTATATAGCTCTATATGCCTGTATATAGCTCAATATAGGTGAATATAGATATATATAGATGTCCGTATATGGAATCCCTGAAACCCCACACACTTAACACATTATTTCCATGTTAACAGAAACACTCTAAGTATCATTTTTCCCAAGATATTTCTATTTTACTAAAATCCAATATGGCCACCGGCAGCCATTTTGTTAGAAGACCGGAAATTTTACCGACGCTTTACATTCGTTAATACCTTTTAAACAAAAAAAAATTCATGAAATTCGGTCAAAATTTACTCGAGATATTGACAAAATACTCCACGTTCACTGTACGGCCGAGTAGCCAGATAAGAGCTCACTCCAAGAGACCTAGCTCACGCTCCGGAGAACATAATTTCAAAAACTTTTTTTTCCCTGATTGGTACGGTCAATACCTATCTAATAATGCTAAAACAGACGAAATATGTTGAAATGTGGCCGACCTACAAGCAAAAACTGCTTGCCGCCCTGTGCCTGTTTCACACCAAGGGGTCTAACTCACGAGTCGGTCATCCGATTTCCATAAACTTTTTTTTTGTCGATCGGTATTGTAAATACCTTTTATTTGACGTATCAGTTACAAGTGTAACGTTTGAATGTCCGGAGATATCTTCGAAAAACCGTAAAGCACTTATTGGGCCACAGCTCGGGAGGGGTCGATCCAAAATCACTCATCTTCGAACTTAGCCTGTCTTTTGACATTACCAAACAGGAAAAAAAAGAATTTTCGAAATCGGAAGCGTTTTACTCAAGTTATCGTGCAGACGGACAGACGGACAGACGGACATTTTTTTTTCACTGATTTGGCATCTCTAGACAACCACAATAGGTTTCCCCTTACTCAGGAAGTCCAATTCGACGTGTTACGGATGTATGCGTAAACGCATAAGACCCCAGTACTTCGTACGGGTCTAAAAAAAGGTTGCATCATCTGCAGTAAAAACAAAAATTAATTTCGATGATTCGACTAAATAATCGAAAACACTGCAGAACAAAAACCGTACAAAAATCCATACCGGATCATTATATTTAAAACTTACTTTTATTATCGACGAAATTGATGTTCTGTAGAGGTAATAATTTTCATTTATTTTAATATTTTAATCAGCATTGTTCGTTCGTATTACCTCTAATCGTGTATGACATTGATATGGTCCAGATTATAACTTAAATATTTTACGGAACATTTTTTATTTAAATCGGTAAGTGGATGTGGAAATGGTCGGAAAATATATAGTTTCTACAGAAAAAAGGCCGAACGATAATTTTTCCAGGCAGTTATAACTGAAGGACTTATCGGACGAATAGGCTGAATGTCGTAATTTCAGAGACAATTAATTCTTTGGCATTTTCTTATAATGGCATAATAATCACCCACCCACATGCTCCTGGTAGTAATAAAACCGCATGTAGAACCAGCTGGTTTGCTCAGCTGAAACTTTAACTTACATTAGTGACTTAGTGACAAAGACTTTTATATGGCTTATTCTAGCGTTACCTTCAATACATTCTCAGAATTCTACGAAATTCAACAAAATTTCGTTTCTTTTTTCTCTTACAATTCTGTGGAATTTCGTAAATTCCGTCCCCTATCCACATCGATACCACATTTAACAACTTACTTTCTTCTAGATCTTAATATTCGAGCGGCTAGATTTCAGTTGTTGAAAGCGTGAATTGTTGTGTACATAAAACTTGATAGACAAATGAATGGGAGACTTTGCGATACTTCATGAGCGACATTACAAGAAAAGTGAAATTTGACATGTTTTCTGATTTGGGAGTTGACGTGGTTTGTAGTTGATCACACAAGAATTTCGTTGAAAAAATGAAAATGTAGATTTTGATTCATTTCTAAAATAATGTGAATTCGGGGTATATTTTTACTTTTTCCTAGCCTTCGCACACAAACTGTGAGATTCATCAGGGATGACAAATAACTAATGAGACCAACTATCCGTTTTCCTAATTGGTGTAAAAGGGAAGGGTTACTATGAATTTGGCTTTCTCGCATGAAATCTGTTATGTTCGGAATTATTGCTCAAAATTAATCCTTCATCGGTGTTCATTAACGTTTTGTAACTTTGTTGGTTTGCCAGTCCTTCTTTAATTTTTCTCAGACTCTTTTATGATTATTTTTCCGTTGTTCCAGTCAATTTCATGATTTCTGTTTCTGGAGACATGTCTGTCAACTGCCGCACTGACTTCTTGTATTCTCTTCTTCTTACGTTTCTTTCATGGTCTTCTTTTCTTTTCTCGAAACGAAAGGTTTCACCAATGTAAATGTTTTGGCATGTATCACAGGGAATGGAATAGGCTCCAGCTTGATTCATTGCTTCCTTATCTTTAAGACTTCGGGTCATGTTTACAATTTTTATCCCTGGTGTGAAAGCAACTTTCCATTTCATTTTCCGACGTAAATAGCCTCAACCTTTGTTCGAGATATGTTTCTTTTGTAAGCGAGTGTCACCCAATACTCTTCTAATTCATCCTCATTCTCGTCTTCATTAATTAAGATTGATACCATAAACCTGTTCCAAAATTGAAAAACCATCTTTTTTCCTACGTTTAAGTTATTTGTGGCAGTTTTAACAAATAATCTGCTTAAAAAAGTAAAAAAAAGTTTTTTTGACCAAAAAAATTTCATTTAAAATGGCTCAAATTTAACACGAAAATGGCAGCAGGCCGCTATGTTTGGGAAAATCTAAGAGTGGTTTCTTTGGGAAAGTGGTGGCGAATTAAATACTAAATAATACTCCAAAAAGAAATTTTCATTTTCAGAACAAAATTTTGAAGATATTTAAATTTAACCTTTAAATTAAAACTACCCCTGAAGAAAAATTGGAAAATCTGTGGAAAATCGGAAAATTTTGGAAAATTTTAGGATCTTGAAAAAAAGCTTGGATTTTCCTCTTTCATTTGAGCTATATATCACTACGATAGGTGAAGAAATCAGTTCACAATAATTCATTAAAGTTGCCTATGCACAGAAAACTTTGAAAGGGGTGGAGGGGTTAAGGGTGGGTTTTTTAAGAGCTAGTAATTGTTTTTAAAATCTACGTTTCAACATTAATCACTGGTCCAAAGCACACAATTCTACTATAATTTGCACTATTTAGACCCGTACGAAGTACTGGGGTCTTATAGGTTTACGCATACGTTTGTAACACGTCGAATTGGACTCCCTGAGTAAGGGGAAACCTATTGTGGTTGTCCAGAGATGCCAAATCAGCAAGAAAAAAAATGTCCGTCTGTCCGTCCGTCCGTCCGTCTGTCTGTCTGCACGATAACTTGAGTAAAACGCATCCGATTTTGAAAATTCTTTTTTTCCCCGTTTGGTAATGTCAAAAGACAGGCTAAATTCGAATATGAGTGATTTTGGATCGACCCCTCCTGAGCTGGGGCCCAATAAGTGCTTTACGGTTTTTCGAAGATATCTCCGGACATTTAAACGCTATACTCGTAAATGATACATCGAATGAAAGATATTTACAATACCGATCGACAAAAAAAAAGTTTATGGAAATCGGATGACCGACTCGTGAGTTAGACCCCTTGGTGTGGAACAGGCACAGGGCGGCAAGCAGTTTTTGCTTGTAGGTCGGCCAAATTTGAACATATTTCGTTCGTTTTAGCTTCATTAGATAGGTATTGACCGTACCAATCAGGGAAAAAAAAGTTTATGAAATTATGTTCTCCGGAGCGTGAGCTAGGTCTCTTGGAGTGAGCTCTTATCTGGCTACTCGGCCGTACAGTGAACGTGGAGTATTTTGTCAATATCTCGAGTAAATTTTGACCGAATTTCATGAAATTTTTTTGTTTGAAAGGTATTAACGAATGTAAAGCGTCGGTACTATTTCCGGTCTCCTAACAAAATGTCTGCCGGCGGCCATATTGGATTTTATTAAAAGTGATATAAAGTGGGAAAAATGATGCTTAGAGAGTTTCTGTTAACATGGAAATAATGTGTTAAGTGTAAGGGGTTTCAGGGATTCCATATATGGACATCTATATATACCTATATACAGCTATATTGAGCTATATACAGGCATATAGAGCTATATAATAGCATATTCCTCTGTGAAATGTTTATTTATAGGAAAATATAGGTAAATATAGCGGTATATAGCTGTTTAAATAGGAATTTATGAAATTTGTCTTCGTACGGGGCTGTCTATATTGCCTCCGGCAATTTAATTGTATATGATAACAAGGCAAAGAGTGGATAATGTAAGTGATTTTAAAGGGAGAATAGTTTTTCAGCAGAGAAGAAAATGAAGTAAGAGAAATGAAGAGTTTCACATTAAAGGCTTTTGATACGAATAGGTGTTTCGTACGGGTCGGCGTTAGCTATGTTTTTATGCTATGGACCCGCACTATATTAGAATCTGGTTGTTGAAGTGTTTGCAGTTTGATTTGGTTTTCAGTTTTTGATTTTATGAATTTTTGTTTGGCACGAATGAAATTCAGAAAATAGAAATCTAGATTTTCATTTTGTTCATCGAAATTCTTATGGAATCAACTACAAACCTCAATAACGCCCAAATCAGAAAAACCTGTCGAATTTCAATTTCCCCTCCTTGTAATAAGGAATAAAATTGACAAAAATTTTCAAACTTTTCCACATTTATTTTTCCCAATTTTTAGAATATTTTGGGAAAAAATTTTTAATCAAAAATAAGCCCTGTCAGGAAGCATGACAAAATTACACCATCATAAGCAGTAAAATTCCATGTAATCGCCATAGTTGCTATATACCAAATGTATTGTCCCTTTATCACTGTCTTAAATGAATTGACTGCATGTTTATCATAATGTGTGATATGGCAAGGTTAGACAAGTTAACATAGGTAAAGCACGCGGCCAATTCGTTTGTCGTTTGCCAGACTACTAACCCATAAGCGTAAACATCTCTTCGTGCACAATTTAACCTATGTGTAGTTCAAAATCGTACGTTTGTTGTTTTTTTTTGCCCCATTTTCATCACAAACTTGAAGGGAGAAAATTCTATTTTTTTCTATCTCTCCCAAAAATTATTTCGAATTCAATTTCAATAAAACATTCGGATACATCCCATGTTCTCCTACACACATTATACGGCGTTATACGTTCACATAAAATATTATTCACAATTTTACATAGATAGAAGTATTCAAATGTAACATTTCTTGTTTTTTTTTTTGGTCGACTATGGCATGGCAATTTCATTATTACCTTACCGAACGTATTAAACCCGGTTTTATGACCCGATAATAAATATTGAAATTTCTTTTCCACATTTTAAACTAAATGGAAAACATTTATTTCAATATTCACTTAGGTACATTTCCAATATATCGATTAAGTAAATTAATGGACTTTCAATATTTATGCACTAAGTTATGCAACATGCATTTACAACGCCAATACGTTTTCCATTTTGTAAATGTGCAAAATCGCTTGGCTGGAAATGATTA
Organism: Bradysia coprophila; assembly: GCF_014529535.1. Lineage (NCBI taxonomy): Eukaryota > Metazoa > Arthropoda > Insecta > Diptera > Sciaridae > Bradysia > Bradysia coprophila. The sequence goes on along the minus strand of NW_023503295.1, from coordinate 1,200,460 downwards.
ATGGGCTTGTGTGTTAGGTATAAATGCTCAAGCCTTCAATGTTATGTGTTTTGTGTTGTACATCTGAACATACCAACAACCGGCAACACTATTTTCTCTCCGCCACCATTCACTTCCATTTTACAGAGAAAACATGAAATATAACAACTAGGTACACCATATATACACATATATTCCGTCGATCTGCTACACTAAACACCCAATAGTACAATGTCTGAAATTTCGGAAAATCTGCACTGCATACCTAGCTTAAGTAATTGTTTGAGCTTTATTTGATACGTTGAAAAATTTTCATGTACCCGAATACCGATACCGATGAGGGAAATGAATTTTCATTATATTCACCATCATTGAACGGGAACAGGAATGAACGTGTAGAATACAATATAAAAAAAAATCTCCATGCCCCGCTCTACAAAAGAATGAAAAATGTTTGCGATAATTAAATGTTACGAATTTGCGACAGCTCGATTAATTATTTATTGAAACGATTTCGATCAAATTTTCTGCGGTTGATGTAATGGACTTGTTGAGAGAGAGAGAGAGAGAGTGGGTGGATTGTACGGATATCTAAGTATATATAAATGCCGAATGCAACAATCCTCTTAACTCAAATATATTTCAAATTTCCATTAATTATTTAGATTAAGTGACAAAGCAATCAACTCAGGCATAAATGTGTTTATGCAGAGAAAATCTATCTACCACGTGTGTGTGTGTGTTTGTGTGTGGATGGGTGCACGGATGTAATGTATGTATAATATGTAAACCAAACGGTCCAAACTTAAAATAAAGTATAGATAATATTTCATTGGAGACCTGACATATCCAAAGGATTGTCACCTCACTCAGATGGTAATTTGATTTCACATAATATCTCGCATTATATAACATCAATTTGATGGACTACACTACAAATGCATTATGCAAGTCTTGTGTCAAACATACAGGCAATTAACACTTAGAGAGAACATTTTGATTAGTGTACGTCAAATGGATTAAGTGTGTAAAGTAAATGTTATATAGGGCTTATTAGACGCAATCGACAGCCAGACTAACCGTATATAGAACAATATGTGAGTTCATTCGGTTGGATATTTGCAACTATTTTGGGAGATCATAAAATGTAATTTTGGCGAAAATGATGGGTATAATTAGGTGACACCCTTTTCCGTGAATATTTACATCAAAATGCAAAGCAGTGACATTCTTCGATATGTGAAAATATTTCGTTGCAACTGATATTTAATCATGTCCGGAGCGATAGCGGAGGACTTGACGCAGTCTAACTTCCAAAAAAAAGAACGAAGAAAATTTGTTGAGACGCGGCAACTATATATAGGCGAGAATTTAAGTTTCTTTACTTTGGCCTGTATCACCACAAATCCTATTCTATCTTATTCGCGCTTCAAATACGAGCAAAACGAGCTATCACTCGACTATGTAGCTTTAAAATTACCGGAGATACATCGTTTTGAAATTGGCCACTTTTCATACTAAATACACCAAATTGACTTTTCCCAAACAATCAAAATCTTTCAACTTACTCTGTATGTATCTATCTATCTATCTATCGATGGACGATCTCGGAAACTAGTCAGCCAATTTCCATGAAATTTTGCAGGAACCTCAGGGTGGGCATAAAAATGAAAATGTGATACGCCATTACCCCAGAAAAAACCAGAATTTTGTTTTATTGGCCTCGAAGTGGTTTCTGAGTGCGGTTTTCGAGGGTCGGGAACGCGTTTTCGGCTGTAGCTTAGCTGTATTGAAACCTACAGAGGCGTGCGACCCATCAAATGAAAGGTATTCGTAACACGATTCAAACAAAAAAATAATTAAAAAAATCGGGGCAGATTCGTTTGAGCTAGAGTGATTAGAGTGACCAAATTTTGAGCTACTCGAGCGTAGGATGAAAGGACTAATATTTTTTGGGTTATGAGAGATAGAGAATTACTTTCTTCGGCAAAGTCTCAGAGTTTTACGAGTAGAACAGAGGGGCATATGTGAAAAATGTCGAAAGTTGGAAATGGGTGGGTCAATTATGTTTTTAGAGGTATTTCTTGAATGGTGGCAGATAGAGGGTTACTTTCTTCGGCAAAGTCTCAGAGTTTTACGAGTAGAAAAGAAGGGCATTTGTGAAAAATGTCGAAAGTTGGAAATGGGTGGGTCAATTGGGGTTTTAGAGATATTTCTTGAATGGTGGCAGATAGAGAATTACTTTCTTCGTCAAATTTTCAAATTTCGTCAAATTTTCGAATTTCGTCAAATTTTCGAATTTCGTCAAATTTTCGAATTTCGTCAAATTTTCGAATTTCGTCAAATTTTCGAATTTCGTCAAATTTTCGAATTTCGTTAAATTTCGTCAAATTTTCAAATTTCGTCAAATTTTCGATTTTTGTCAATTTTCGAATTTCGTTAAATTTTCAAATTTCGTCAAATTTTCGATTTTTGTCAAATTTTCGAATTTCGTTAAATTTTCAAATTTCGCCAAATTTTCGAATTTCGCCAAATTTTCGATTTTCGTCAAATTTTCGAATTTCGTCAAATTTTCAAATTTCGCCAAATTTCCGAATTTCTGTTATAAACTGTTATAAAAAGCAGTGTTCTAAAACTTCTAAAACGACTGATATCCCAACAAAAATCTCTTCGAGAAAAGTGTGACGCAGTCTTTGAAGTACAATTTCTAAAATGAATGATATCGCTAGAGTTGACGCTTTCAGCTTCGTTAAGCAAAAATTAAATTTTACACCCAATTTTAGTTCAAACAAGCTGGCTTAGTTTTTCTCATCATCTGCCAAATAATTTTTACCAAAAAAAATTTGACTGGAAACAACCAAAATTTTACCAAAAAAATCTGCGTCGCATGTGGCAGATAAATTTTCTTGCTGGTCTGTTCCTGAACATTTGCCACTTTGCGACGCAGATTTTTTTGGTAAAATTTTGGTTGATTCCAGTCAAATTTTTTTTGGTAAAAATTATTTGGCAGATGATGATAAAACCTAAGCCAGCTTGTTTGAACTAAAATTGGGTGTAAAATTTAATTTTTGCTTAACGAAGCTGAAAGCGTCAACTCTAGCGATATCATTCATTTTAGAAATTGTACTTCAAAGACTGCGTCACACTTTTCTCGAAGAGATTTTTGTTGGGATTAGAATTTAGTAACTAAAATTCCATTGTATGCAAAGTCTTAGGGTGTAGCGCCAGGGATGACAAGAGAAATGAGGACTAAAATTATTTAAAAATTTCAAGTTAGTCAAGCCACGATTTATAGCCAGAGCTCATCATCGTACTCGCTAACAGAATACAAGGGTCATGCTTTTTTTTCATCGAATACACAACAGTCTGCTATACAGCACTTGTATAGACTGTTATGAAGAGAGAGTGTTCACGGCCAGCGATTTTTTAACAGTTAAGTTTAACTTATCGATGGTAAATCGATAGAAATTACACCCAGAAAAAGAAGATTGAGACAATACTCCCGGGTATGTGTAAACTTTCTCGGAGAAGTGTAATATACTTCGCTGACGTATATGATACATGGGCACTGTTTTCTATACGTGAGACGTATTGAAAACGTAGTTACGTATAGATCATTGTCAATGTCGTTTGAGATGTCAAATGAGCTGTCATTTTCACAAAGCTAACCAAAATGTTACAAAAATTTATATGGAGCTGTCATTGTTTGAGGTTAGCTTTGTGAAATTGACAACTCATTTGACACTATTTTGAGAGAAGAACAGTTATTTGACACTGATCTATTTCGGTTGTCACATTTAAATATTCATTGCATGGCTAGCTTAAATATAAAAATCATTTTTATTAAGGTGGTGAAAGTGCCTTTGGAATTTACATGTAAATTACAGCTTGGTCAGTCAAAATGTAGAATAGTGTTTGTAGAATACAAGAAAATAAGGTGTGAGAGAGTATTGATAGCACACATCAAAGAAGAAATACGAACCATTTTTGTACGTGCTGGACTTTCCGTAAATCTGGACAACTATTTTGATCAACATATTTTACTGGTATAATAACACTTCAGCATGAAAAATGTCTTAATGTCGCAAATGAAGCAGGCGATTGCCTAGTGTAGAAATACTTTATAAATCCTTGTTTTTTGTTTTTTTTTTATTAAAAAATGAGTCGTTTAAACATTTGAACAGGGCTTGGTAACAAAATCAAAAATGTAACAATAAACTCTGTTCTAAGTTAGTGTGACCTGACATATTCTCATTTAATTAGCCTAACCATTTGAATTTATATTTTATTATTTACATTCGAATATGATTCTCCGCGCTCTACACCGTGTATCCATTCCACACTATTCATTTATATATACAAATTCCACAGAAAATCATTTACTTTTCGGTTCATTAAATTTCACAATTTGCCGCTTTAAATTTGTTGATGCAATACGGAAAAGTTGTTATACCAGTCTAAAATAAATGAAAAGGACATGACTGCAGTTGCATTTAAACAATATTATGTATGTGCGAGTATGTTTAGCTTCAATTTTATTTAAAGTGTTCAATGAAGAATTTTCGAAATGCTAATCAGTCAAAAAACCCTAAAGGGTGAAGGTGACGCAAGTCCTTGTGTCCACTTACAAAAATAACTGATATCGCTGAGGGTGACGCATTGTGTACGCTAAAGTTTTATCAACAAAAAATTGTCAAAAAAATTTGTGAAAGAAAATTTTACAACAAGAAATTTGCGTCACATGTGGTAGATGATTCGGTTTTCTTCCGTTTAAATTCTTTCAGTACATTTTTTAACCATTTAACCACCAAACAATAGGTTCCTTAACATCTGCCACTTATAAAATATTCTTTAACACATTTTTTGGGTCAATTTTTCGTTGAAAAAACTTTTGCGTTGGACGCACAAAGCGTCACCCACAGCAATATCAGGTATTTTGTAAGTAAGATAAAGGACTTGCGTCAAATTCACCGATTAATGGTTCTTTGACTATCAATACTTTTGTAAGTATGTCATTTCGAAAACATCAAAAAACTTTATGGAAATTAATAAATTCTAGAGAAATCAATCTGAATCCCAAAATCTAGGAACCAATCTTGGAACATCTCACGGTGGCGGGACATTTCCACACCGTCAATATCGTCAGGAACGATATTATCGTTTTTTTGGACGATGCTATCGTCTAAAAAACGATACTATCGTCCAAAAAAACGATATTATCGCCCAAAAAATTTTCATCCAGGACGATAATATCGTCTAAATTGAAAAATTCTAAAATATTGTCTGGACGATAGTATCGTTTTATTGTCGATATTATCGTTCAAAAAACGATATTATCGTTTTCTGGACGATATTACCGTTCTAGAAAATCTAATGGATATTTTCGTTTTCTGTACGATAATATCGTCCTGGGCGATATTATCGTTTTCTTAAACGATAATATCGTCCAGGACGATACTATCGTTTAAAAAAACGATAATATCGCACAGGACGATATTATCGTTTAGTTTTGGGTGGTAATATTGTCCAGGACTCAATTTTACTCAGAGGTGCAGCAAGAACCGAATTCTCTTCCAAAATATCAAAAAACAATTGTCAGAGGAAATCACCTACACATCAGTGTTTAAACAAGGCGTTTAGTTCGTCCCTAAATAATTCATCTTTTTACGTAATGAATACCAACTTAGATTGTACATAAAAAGCGTTTTAACACGCCGAGTGATCCGGCCCATTACCCCGGAGCGAAGCGGAGGGCCGCAATGCGAGCCGGGCGCCGGAACGGTGTCGGAACTTAAAAGTTAATTTTTTTTTCTCGCATCGTCTCATAATTAGTCTGTGTAATTTTTCTATTATAAAATTTAAATTTACGGAACCAAATGAACCAATTTTTAATATATATTTGCCGTCCATAAAAAGGTGTTTATCTACAAGATTTTGTGTTTCGTCTTCAACAACCATCCAGAACGATAATATCGCCCAGGACGATATTATCGTCTAGAATTTTTATTTTAAATAAATTAAAAGCGATATTATCGTCCTGGACGATATTATCGTCTCAAATTTAAAAAAATAAATTAATTAAAAACGATATTATCGTCCCAAAAATTATCGACCAGGACGATAATATCGTCCAAATAACGATAAATTTGTTCAGAAAAAGAAAATGACGATAATATCGTCCAGCGGATATTTTCATCCAGGACGATATTATCGTCAAAAAAACGATATTATGGTTTTTTGAACGATAATATCGTTTTTTAGACGATAGTATCATCAAAAAAACGATAGTATCGTCCAAAAAAAAACGATATTATCGTTTAAAAACCTACACATATCGTTCCTGACGATATTGACCGTGTAGTTATGTCGCCTCATCGTCATCCCAAAATTTAGAAATCAACTTTGGAGCACCGCACTCATGTCGAAAATAACACAAATCCATCGAAAAATCCGATGGAAGTTAGGAAGTGCCAGAGGAATCATCTGGAATCATCTGTCATCCCATATTTAAGGAACCGACCTAGTGGAAGTTTATACTTAATGATCCCAGGAATTTCCAACAAGAAACACATCCCAAAACAACAAACACCATTCACCACATTACCATCCATATCATACACCGAAATATACAACACACACGCACTCACACACACACACTCACACCAATTAGCCTTTTTACAGCATTTGTATGGAGCCTTTGGGGAGCTACACCTCCCAAGATGTGGTTTTTTTCCAACTTTTGAAAATTATATTCTTATTTTTGGGCCAATCAAAATTTCACGAAAGTCTATAGAAACGTTTAGGAGTTGCTGGATTCCTAAACTGACTAACTAATGTAGGCGATTTCAGTTACCCGAAAAAACGTGCTTATTTTCATAGAAAAACCAAAACTTTGAAGTTTAATATCTCAACCAAATCGTAACCTACTTTAACGTGTGATAGCTCGTTGAACTCGTATGGATGCCTAGATATCTAAATATGTCATTGGAGTTAAGGCCCGTCATTGGGAAATGACAGGACAGTTTCCCGAAAATGTATGGAAAATTTTATCACAAAAATTCACCGAAAAAATTCGAAGAAACTCACCTCTTATGCTTTCCATTGTATTCGGGCATAGTCTCTTATGGTCGCCGAGGCATATTTGAACACTAAAACACTTTCTACTCGATGCAAAAACAATTTTTTTTTTGTTTTGTCGCGACAAAAACACAGAAAATATTTCGACACAATTGTGACACTCCCCTACTATAAGTACTAGAATCAATGTTTGCTGTGTTCACTTCGGCGGTAAAATATTTTCATTCAAAAAAGTGTCGGACGTTTAAAAACAATCATCAAACGGTTGACAAAGGGTAGCGTATACAGTTAATAATGCTCATCGACCGTTTTTTAAAGCTTTACGAGAGCTCAGCGGACATTCTTTCAACGATGGGAGAGCATTTATTAAAAATGTGGCCTCTCGTAAGACTGCGCTGAACGTAAATAAATGTTCGTTCCTCTTTAGTAAGCTAAGAAGACTTCGCGAAGTCTAATTATGCCACCTCTTTGAATAAAAATATCGGCTGAGTTCTAATAATTCTCCGCTGAGCTCTAATAACTCTTCGCTGAGCTTTAACAAACCTCCGTTGAGCTTTAACAAACCTCCGCTGAGCTCTAATAATTCTCCGCTAGGCTTCAGGAAGTGTCCGTTAGGCCTAAGGAAGTTGCAGGAAGGCTTAATGTAGCGAATCGGACACTCGGCGGAGATCTGCCAAAGCTAAGTGGAGTCTTATTAAATCATAGAAACAATTATTAGGCATCCGCTGTTGCTTATTGAGTGTTCGCTTAGCTTCATTGCCTTACTACAACGTGCTAAGGTCTGACGGACTCTTACTGAAGCCTAGCGGAGAATTATTCGACCTCAGCCGATATTTTTGTTCAAAGAGGGCGCATAATTAGACTCAGCGAAGTCTTGTTAGCTTACTAAAGAAGTGGGAGAGGTTACAATTTTAATAAATGTCTACCATCGTTGAAGTGTCGGACACTTTTTTGAATGAAAATATTTTACCGCCGAAGTGAACACAGCAAACATTCATTCTAGTCCTTAAAATAGCGGAGTGTCACAGTTGTGTCGAAATATTTTCTGTGTTTTTGTCGCGACAAAACAAAAAACAAAATTTTGTTTTTGCATCGAGTAATAAGTGTTTTAGTGTTCAAATATGCCTTGGGGACCTAAAGAGACGGTGCACGAATACAATGGAAAGCATCATGGGTGAGTTTCTTTGAATCTTTTCGGTGAATTTTTGTGATAAAATTTTTCATAGATTTTCGGGAAACTGTCCTGTCATTTCCCAATGACGGGCCTTAAGAGATGGAAGTTAAAAGGTTGCTGTAAATATGCTCCGCCGACGAATTTTTTTTTAAACATATTTGATAGTAGACTTGCGTCACGCCCACTTACTAATGATTCGAAACAGAATTATGTTTCTAAATGTAGTGTTGCATACATTCAACCGGAACTAGAATGCATTTCAAAATCGCAATATTAAAACAAATATTTCGAGGGCTTTCAGCCTTTTCCGGGCTTTTGTTTATCATCATCATCATCATCATCCTCACGTAAATTTCGCGTGGAAACATAGTGTGTCCAAGTATAGTTATTAACGAAATCCGTCTCACTGTTCGCGTTTTCACTTCACTCCGATATATTCGTGCTTTTTTTCGGTTTCACTGAGTGTTAAATTCTATTTTCTACGACTTCAGGAGGTTTTTCTTGACAGTTTTTAGCCCCGTACGAAGTACAAAGGGGCTTATAGGATTACGATGCCGTGTGTAATTGATGGAATTCGAAGCAGACGGTAAGGGCAAAGTGTTTGCCTATGTTCATAGATGACGAATCTGCAATAAAAATTTTGTCTGTCTGTCTGTCCGTCTGTCCGTCTGTCACGTCGATATCTTGAGTAAATCAAATCCGATTTCAAAAATTTTTTTTCCCTGAAAGATAGTCGAAATAGTGAGGCTAAGTTCGAAGATGGGCATATTCGGGTCGGCCCTTCGTGAGTTAGGGCCACCTAAGTGATTTAAGGTCTTTTGGTGATATTTATGGCAAAATAAACGATGGAAATGTAAATGACACGGCAAATGATAGGTATTGTCAATACCAATCCAGGAAAAAAAAGTTTTTTAAAATCGGGTGAGTGGACCGTGAGTTAGGGCCTTAGAAGTGAAATGCTACTAGGGCCCTATGTGTATTTTACATAGAACTCGAGTAAATTTCATTCGTTTTTCGTAATTTTTGTTTGATTTGGAAGGTAATCGAATGCCGAATAGAATGTTGTTGAAAAAAAATTAAATTTGGGTCCTTGGCCTAAGGCCGCTACTAGGGCCCTATGTGTATTTCACATATAACTCGAGTATATTTCATCCGTTTTTCGTAATTTTTGTTTCATTTGGAAGGTAATCAAAGGCTGAATAGAATGTAGTTGAAAAAAATAATAAATTTGGGTCCTTGGACTTAGGCCACTACTAGGGCCCTATGTGTATTTTACATATAACTCGAGCAAATTTCATCCGTTTTTCGTAATTTTTGTTCCATTTGGGAGGTAATCAAAGGCCGAATAGAATGTAGTTGAAAAAAAATTAAATTTGGGTCCTCGGACTGAGGCCGATACTAGGCCCTTCAAAAAAATAAAATTTTAGGGCGATTTGAAATTTTTGTTTCATTTGAAAGGAACGTCGTACGGGGCTTCGTAATTGCGCTATGCGCAATTTCTGAGATGTACATATTACATAATAATTTTACTTTAACTACATTAACCGGCGCAATAGGCTTACGGTCAAAGTAGGGTGACAGACGCACTAGGGTCACGTACGCAATAGATATACGGGTTTGTACGGGGCTCAGTCGCAGCAAACGCTCCGACTGTTCTGATGGCTCGTTTTACCGGAATTTCAAGGATTTTTATCAATTCTACTTTTTGGGTTTAATTTTCTTTGGCACGCAATTGGTAAAATTTTCTTTCTGAAATTTTTTGGGTCACTTTTCTGTTGATAAAACTTTTCGTCACCCTCAGCGATATCAGTTATTTTGTTAGTAAGATAAAGGACTTGCGTCACATTTCCCTTTTAGGGTTTTTTGACTGATCGTCTAATCTGGCATTTATTACATCAAACAATTGTCGATCGAATGGATTTTGCAATCGGTCTATTTTAACCGAACACTTCCATTGAGGTCTGCCGACCAACCGATTTCTTATTCAATCGTCAACTCATCAACCTCAACAAATAATGGACTTCTAATGTCCTGTGCTGACGTCTGAACATTCCTATCAAAGGAATCTCCCACTTTAGAAAATCATAAATTTGTCGAGCGTCCCAACCGATTTTTGGTTTTTGCTGATAAGGAACGACGAGTTTTTGTGTAATTTTCTACCAAGATTGTTTGTGCTTTTAATTTCTTCAAACCATTGGAATAAATAAAATAACTGCCGTTGTTAGTCTAAACAAAGCAACGTGTTTTAAATCACTTCAAGTATAAATGATTCTGATCGTTTCCTTCCAAAGGCCCCTATTTAGAATGGTCGAATGACGAGAAAAACTGAATGGAGTTTCTCTTACATGCACGAAACGTTATTTCACATCCAAATGTTCAATATATTTGAATGCTTTAAACCATTAAAAAAACCCACACCACCATCCTACAGCTCCTAGTGCCGAACCGAATATGCATATCTAACAATTTCGTTGTTCTTCTCCACACCTACCTACAGCATAGTGGCAAAACATATAATAACATAATAACCGTAGCATAAAGAGGTACTCATCTCCTCTTGCCGCTTCTTGCCGAATGTTATTGTAACGCCAATAAAGGTAAGAAATTTATTAAATTTCTAGGTATGGACCTCCATTAGATGGGATTAATAACAATAAAGGAAAATTAAGGGATTCCTTTAACAATCTCACGTTTTCATTTAACTGCCTATGATAGCCATTAAGTTTTCGAAATATTGTTGAGCATAAACGTAAATTGTTACTTTTAGCTATATTTTTATGTTTGTTATGTTGGATTATTATGTATTCCGAATGTATGTGTGTGAACCCTTGCTAAGAAAAACGATACAAAAAGCGGGGCCAAAAATTTTTTGCAATTTTATGTGTGATGCAAAGGATGAGAATTGTTGGCTGTTGAACGTGTCTGTGAAATCGAGTTGCTGGTTCGGTTCTTTTTTTCCTTTCTTCTTCTTTCATTTCTGCCAATGTAATAAAGCTTTTGGGAGTGTCGGGCCAGACATCATAGCTGTACCCGAAACGAAATAATTGAATTCACTTATGGGTGAAATCGTTATTTATAACAGTGTGTATGAACCCTCTTATATCAGTAAATATTAAATGTTATGGGGGTCTCTTGCAATACGTTTTGTGCAATTTGGTATTGTTATATTCTTGAAATGATTGTTACATTAGAAATTTTACGATCAATTTTACTGAGTAGAGTTCAGCTAAGTCATGAGTTATTTATCTGCCGATATAATTTTCGAAAGGGTTAATTGTAGCAATTTTCTTGACCAAACCCTTTCGAAAATTGATTCTAGTTTCGGGCCATAAAACCGGCGTTTCTGTTTACTGAAACCAAGGACGATATAGCTAAGTGAAGGGAATTTCATTAAGTTCATAAAACGAAACCATATTTCAGTGAAATAAAAAGAAAACTTTCTTTGGCACCCAAAATAATAATTCTGAAGAGACAGGGAAATGCTTACTATAGGAGATGGTTTAACCATAAAATACTAAGCAGAAAACATCCACTTAGTAACTAAACGGCTTATTTGAGAGTTTATCCATATCTAGGTTCTTATGTCCCTCACACACAATACACACCATATTAAAATTGCCATACGATTTGACAGATAAACTGTCAAATAAATATTGCGAATGTATGCGATATTGTAATCCCAACAAAAATCTCTTCGAGAAAAGTGTGACGCAGTCTTTGAAGTACAATTTCTAAAATGAATGATATCGCTAGAGTTGACGCTTTCAGCTTCGTTACGCAAAAATTAAATTTTACACCCAATTAGTTCAAACAAGCTGGCTTAGGTTTTCTCATCATCTGCCAAATAATTTTTACAAAAAAAAATTTAGACTGGTAACAACTAAAATTTTACCAAAAAAATCTGCGTCGCATGTGGCAGATAAATTTTCTTGCTGGTCTGTTCCTGAACATTTGCCACTTTGCGACGCAGATTTTTTTGGTTTGACGAAATTTAACGAAAATCGAAAATTTGACGAAATTCGAAAATTTGACGAAATTCGAAAATTTGACGAAGAAAGTAATTCTCTATCTGCCACCATTCAAGAAATATCTCCAAAACCCCAATTGACCCACCCATTTCCAACTTTCGACATTTTTCGCAAATGCCCTTCTTTTCTACTCGTAAAACTCTGAGACTTTGCCGAAGAAAGTAACTCTCTATCTGCCACCATTCAAGAAATACCTCTAAAAACATAATTGACCCACCCATTTCCAACTTTCGACATTTTTCACATATGCCCCTCTGTTCTACTCGTAAAACTCTGAGACTTTGCCGAAGAAAGCAATTCTCTATCTCTCATAACCCAAAAAAATATTAGTCCTTTCATCCTACGCTCGAGTAGCTCAAAATTTGGTCACTCTAATCACTCTAGCTCAAACGAATCTGACCCGATTTTTTTATTTATTTTTTGTTCGAATCGTGTTACGAATACCTTTCATTTGATGGGTCGCACGCCTCTGTAGGTTTCACAACCGAAAACGCATTCCCGACCCTCGAAAACCACACTTCGAGGCCAATAAAACAAAATTCTGGTTTTTCCTGGGGTAATGGCGTATCACAATTTCATTTTTATGCCCACCCTGAGGTTCCTGCAAAATTTCATGGAGATTGGCTGACTAGTTTCCGAGATCGTCCGTCGATAGATAGATAGATAGAAACATACAGAGTAAGTTGAAAGATTTTGATTGTTTGGGAAAAGTCAATTTGGTGTATTTAGTATGAAAAGTGACCAATTTCAAAACAATGTATCTCCGGCAATTTTAAAGCTACATAGTCGAGTGATAGCTCGTTTTGCTTGTATTTGAAGCGCGAATAAGATAGAATAGGATTTGTGTTGATACAGGCCAAAGGAAAGAAACTTAAATTCTCGCCTATATATAGTTGCCGCGTCTCAAAAAAATTTCTTCGTTCTTTTTTTGGAAGTTAGACTGCGTCAAGTCCTCCGCTAACGCTCCGGACATGATGTATTGACTATATTGTGTGTACGATTGTACCACGGGCATTACCTAATTTACCAACGGCATAAACGGCACCGAAGTGAAAGTTGGCCAGATGTGGCACTTTCAGTTCTAGTTTAAAAAGTGAACGTAAGAGAAAAGGTTCAAAATGGCGTCAATTTTCTGTGAAGCAAAGATCACGAGTTGTCATCTCATTTTTCCATACATTTTTGCCAGCTTACACTTATAGGCCAATTATTAACCCATATTCATATTCGTCCTCGCATTAAAAGTTACGCAATTTTCAAGGTAAACTGCCATTTTGTGTGTTGAAAAAAGTGTGCTCAGTTTTAATTCGCCGTAATCAACGCGCCACAAAATTTGAAATTTACGTGAACATTTTCCATAGGAGCCTTGTACTTTTCGAATAAAACTAATTCAATTTATGTCAGCGTTCAATTGAGTTCATTTTCATTAGGTCCCTTATTTGACGTTTCGAAAATGAACCTCTCTTGCTTGTTTTTTTGTATGCTCTGTGGTTAAACTTCGACTTAGCCACAATAGAAACGAGGATGTGACGGATAATAGTGACGAAGTCAAAATATTGCTAAATTTTTTCAGGTTTTGTCGTTGATCCGAATGAAAAGTGATCTATGGTAGGCAGCAGTATTTCACAAATTGAATTGACATCAACTTTGAACTGTTACCCGTTGCCTGTTGTTTGTATTGTGGTTATTCACAGCAAAGGCTAAATCTGTTGAAAATATCCGGTAAAGAGCTGTCGCTCCAAAAGTTGATGTTGGCTCTATGCCATCCGACATTGCACTTGATCCAAATCAAAGAAAAATTCACCGATAAGCTTTTTCAGAGCTTAAAGCTCAAATTTGTCATCAATTTTAGTTCAATTTCGCAAGAGTTTTTCAGCTTGTGAAACGAATACTATTTTTCAAGCATTTTTCAGACATATTTTCACGAGCTATGCATCTTAACAGCCTTATAAAAAGGTGGTGTCTCGTCTAGACAAACAATTTTTGATTTCCTGCCCACACATACACAACGTCTCCGAAATTCTAGCTGTGCATATGATCATCAGATAAACATATTTTTACGAGCTATGGCATTCAGTTAGAATTAGAATGTTTAAATACCTCCACATAACAAATCTGTTTATAACTTACTTGATTTCCTTTAACAAAATATTACCGGATGTGAATAAATCATAATAAAACATTCATATAAATTTATATGATATATTTCCGGTTGAATTTTCTGTTGCTCAAAAAAAAAAATGGGGAAAAATATGAAAAATAGATAAAATCGAATAATTTATTTCATGTTGGCTTTCATTGTGTTTTTCATATCTGCACTTTCGCAATAAATAGTTGTCGTTGGATATTCGTATGTATTCGAAGCCTGTTCACTTTATTGCTTGATATATTATTTGCATTATGCAACGTTGATTTTATTACATAACATAAAAACAGCTGCACTAAAATCCCAAAATAATATTAAAATCGAACATTTACTTGATTACTTAAATGTTTTTGTTTGACTTTTTTGCTTTTTTTTAAACAACAGCCATAAAACTCACATTTTCCGCTCAAATCCATTTGACTCGAACTGAGTCTCAATAATATATCCATATCAGCATGCTTAGGAGTTTTAGAAGATTTTACGAGCATTTCTGAAATTTTAAGAGGAGCCTGCTTTCATTTTTGTACAAGCTAAACACTTAGTCTGTTTTCGATATTTTTCTTTGAATTTATGTCAATCTGTTCAAACAATCGATCGATGTTTTGTTTATTTCGCAAAACTTTCTTTTCACTCAAATTTCATTTATTTTTAAGAGGCTCCGAGCGTTCAGTTTAGACACACTACCAAAAACCGAAGAAAAATGGGTTATATTTAGGTACATAAATCTGCCAGATCAAGGCATGAACACTAGGCATGGGAGACGTTCAAAATTATCGATAATATCAATCGAAATAAATTATCGATAATTGATTAATCATATCGTTATCGATAATTTAATAATTATCGATAATTATCAAAATATCGATAATTATCAAAATATCGAAATTCTATAATTATCAAAATATCGATATTTTGATATTTATCTGAAAATTCATGATAATATACCGATATATCGGAATATATCGATAAATATCGGATTTTCGGACCGAAATATCCATATATCGAATTATCGATATCTTGATAATTATCAAAATATCAATAATTATCGATTATCGATATTTTTTTGATAATTTTCGATAAAAAAAGTCGATAATTATCGATTATCGATAATCGATAATTATCGATAATCATTATCATTATCGCCCATGCCTAATGAACACATAAACTCACGTCACGAATACTTATTTTGGACCTTAATTATCACGAATTTGGTTTCACATTTAGTAAATTACTTGATTTCGACAATGATTTTTCACATTTAATGTACTTCTGCAAGGCAAAACAAAATTTCACGATATGTACACTTTCTGTTAATTCAACAACAGTGACGCACAAGCAATTTGGTCTCACTTCTTCGAAATTATTTTGATTTATTTTGTTGAAATTAATTAAAAACACAATTTTTCTAACACGACGGACATTTTGTTTTCACAATATTTGTATGGTGGCCGACTGTGATATTCGAATTTCTATTGTCATTAAGGATAACCACAATGATATTAAGAATAATCACAAGTGTTTCATTCGAATGAAACGAGATGGCAACATAGTATTTGGTTTGAATCGAAACTGATGACTCAGTACCTCGTAATCGTTCTCGTTCAAATGGGACCTAACTATTTTCAAATCAGACCATCCTTGAGCTAAGCTACGCAATTTAAAAAAGAAAAGAAAGACATTTAATTTCGAATAATCGGCTACTGATACTCATTTAGAAAAAAAATGGTATCCGGCCCTCATTTTCTCATGTTGACATTTCAGACTCTCGAAAACTAGCTGTAATTTATAATAGTTATTTGTACCATTCAGTGATGATATTTGTAACTTACGCAGCCTGTGTGCAATGTCGTATTAACGTATTTTATTGCACTAGTGCGATAAAGGATTTGCAAGGGATTTTATCGCACTAGTGCGATGTAATTCACGTGTTTCTCAAGTCACACTAAGTTTATCTTCGGTATTTATTCGATTTTCTTGATTGCATAAAACGTTGTATGCAACACGAATGGTATGCTGGTATATTATCGCACACTATGTCTTGCCAACATCTGCTTCGCCTCGGATTGGCAATTTGACATCTAATGCGATAATATTCCTTCATACGATTCTTGTTACTTAAATAACTGTTATGTAACAGGATCGTTTGATGGTATTTTATCGCACTAAATGTCAATTATTATCAACCCGAGGCGAAGTCGATTGTATCAATCCACGAGTGGTTGATGTATTTTGGATGCGAAAATTTTTTATTCATCCAGGCGGCATGACGTGCGTAATCTAGATTTTAGTAAGACATTTCGACAACTGTTTCGATCTGTGAGAAAATTTAATATGTCCTTCGACACGTTGCATTAATATGCAGTTGAAAAATGTTATTCTCATCAGGCCATGGCGACAGCGGTTCTCGATACAGTGCTTTATCGAACACTATACCAATTTGCACACGAATAAGTCTAGCGAATCATAATTGAAATAAAATTTCAATTAGTTCCTGAACTCAACCACAAAGCTGGACATACCAAGTATCGTACACGTGCCAAAACTTATGAAAGTTTTTTTCAAATCTAGATTTTCATTTGTTCATTTCGGTTCATTTTTGATATAAAATTATATTATAAGAAAATTTTCAGTGCATTTTGGTTCATTTGCAGTTAAAAAAGATTATTCAGAGTGTTAAAACGAATAAAGTAAAAAATTTGGTATCAAACATCTGGCACTACTTTCAACAAATGATCGATAAGTTTAACAGTTTAGTTATTATATCGTGATACGTTGCAACGTTGCGTCGGTCAAGGTGAGTTACTTGTATCATTTAAAAAAAAAAACGTGCGCAAATGTACCCCTGCGTTTTATTTAATCATCGTCACACATGCGAAACATTAGAGACATGACAATCCATTAGATTATCAGAAAAATGTTTTTTGATTATTACATTCCTTGTATTTTCGATATTGTCGATAGATTTTATTGTAAATGTAATGTAATGAAACTACTGCTGTGCACTGATGGGATTTATTTTCTCTAGGGGTTGCACACAAAAGACGTTCTTAATTGTATGCTCTTGTACGTATTATGATTGCTATGCTTGTGCGCGATGTGATAATTTTATTAGAAAGTAAATATTAATCAATCTTACGTCGAAGAAGTGGTTTGTGTAACACGTTACAAAATGTTGATGCACTAGTGCTAAATTTGTGTATATATATTTGTTGAAGGCGAATTTGTCCAAATGTCGTACTTTTTCCATCAGAAAGGACGTGGATACAAAGTTATCATCGAAAATGTATCATTTTTGCGCACAAATTTAGGCTACAATTTCGCGTTGTGTTGATTCGTCTTAACGCATTTGGTTGGTTTTGTTTAAATCGCATTGTTCCAATCATCTGTCGATTAATTTCATATGATTTTTCAGTGAGATTCAACTATAAGGTTACACTTTTATGCTTTTGCTTCAGCTGGTCGTTTTTTTTTTAATTTATTTATTTAAAATTTCTGTAAAAAATTTCTAGAAAATTCTAAAATTTCTACAAAAAATCTAAGAAATAGGCTCTGGATTGAATAAAAACACGCGCCTTCATACTGAGGTATGAAAACAGAGCAAACCACTGAATGGAGTCGTAAAAGTGTAACCCTAATATTGAATCTAACTGCATCGTTTTAGGTGAGGCATTCTGTACAAAAGTGACGTAGTTTTCCAGGGAGAATCATCTCCCATGATTGAAAATGGGGACCTTGAACGTAAAATGTTATCAAATGGCGTCGTCACTAATGGTAGATTAATTCGCTTTCGTCTTAAAACGAGCCATCAGAACAGTCGGAGCGTTTGCTGCGACTGAGCCCCGTACAAACCCGTATATCTATTGCGTACGTGACCCTAGTGCGTCTGTCACCCTAGTTGAAGGCAAATTATTATGAAATGTGTACATCTTAGAAATTGCGCATAGCGCAATTACGAAGCCCCGTACGACGTTCCTTTCAAATAAAACAAAAATTTCAAATAGCCCTAAAATTTTAATTTATTGAGTATAAATACACATAGGGCCTAGTATCGGCCTCAGTCCGAGGATCCAAATTATTTTTTTTTTCAACTACATTCTATTCGGCCTTTGATTACCTTCCAAATGAAACAAAAATTACGAAAAACGGATGAAATTTGCTCGAGTTATATGTAAAATACACATAGGGCCCTAGTAACGGCCTTAGTCCAAGGACCCAAATTTATTTTTTTTTTTCAACAACATTCTATTCGGTGTTCGATTATCTTTCAAATGAAACAAAAATTACGAAAAACGGATGAAATTTACTCGAGTTGTATGTAAAATACGCATAGGGCCCTAGTAGCGGCCTTAGTCCGAGGACCCAAATTTAATTTTTTTTTCAACAACATTCTATTCGGCCTTTGATTACCTTTCAAATGAAACAAAAATTACGAAAAACGGATGAAATTTGCTCGAGTTCAATGTAAAATACACATAGGGCCCTAGTAGCTTTTCACTTCTAAGGCCCTAACTCACGGTCCACTCACCCGATTTTAAAAAACATTTTTTTTCCTGGATTGGTATTGACAATACCTATCATTTGCCGGGTCATTTACATTTCCATCGTTTATTTTGCCATAAATATCACCAAAAGACCTTAAATCACTTAGGCGGCCGACCCGAATTTGCCCATCTTCGAACTTAGCCTCACTATTTTGACTATCTTCCAGGGAAAAAAAAAATTTGAAATCGGATTTGATTTACTCAAGATATTGACGTGACAGACAGACGGACAGACGGACAGACGGACAGACGGACAGACGGCCCAAATTTTTATTGCGGATTCGTCATCTATGAACATAGGCAAACACTTTGCCCTTACCGTCTGCTTCGAATTCCATCAATTACACACGGCATCGTAATCCTATAAGCCCCTTCGTACTTCGTACGGGGCTAAAAATGCTTTTCAAGTTAATTTTATCTATCTTCAAACGGAAATGAAGTGATGTGATCAATTTATCTGATGGGTGTTGATGGGTTCCACAAAACGTTGGTCCAACAAATGAAGGTCTAGATTCTATATTTTTGTTGGTATAACAGTCATTTTAAAAGTACGTATGTTGGTTTTGTAGTCATAAAACTTAGTGATATATTTCTGGCCAAGACATGCTTCAAATCGATTTTTTTACCATGAAGCCATGATAGGTCATTTTTGGTCAAATGAAGAAAAATGTAGAACACAACCAGATCTCCATTTGGCCAAAACTGAGCCATCATGGTAAAAAATCAATTTGAAGCATGTCTTGGTCAGAAATATGTCACTAAGTTTTATGACTCTTTCTGATTATCGATGGAAAACTCACGACTAGTAGTAGTGCTGAAAAGACGACTTTGTGCAACATCGTGCTGTCGTGCATAAAATCCTATTTACATTTGCTAAAAAATATTTTTGATGATACGATTAATTGCAAACGGCCAACTAATCGAATTGAAGCATTCCACGATACATATAATCGTGTTGCATGAAAACAATAATAAATTGATTTAAACTTTGATTATTAGCTTAATAGAAACGGTGTTTTCCCGACAAAAATAAAACCTATTGTGTCATGTATACCTAGCACTCTGACATTATATATTATTCAAAAAAAAACATAAAAATAAGTTACAGAAGCATTAAGTCTTGCATAAAATTGACATAAACCGAAAATAAAACACCAGAATAACAAATCAAATACATTTCGAATTCAAAATAATATTTCCATTTTTGTTTTTCATTTTAAAAATGAATTACACATAACCCAAACATCGATACTATTGAATTTAATGTGACAGTGATATGGGATGAAATTTTCACATTTTTCAACAAAAGCATAATAAAATTCCAAGCAAAATTCAATATTTGGGGAGCAAAAAAAAAAGAAAGAAGAAGAGAGATGAGGTAGAATGTTGTAAATAATGTTCAATGTTCTCTGTCAGTCCATATATTGATGTGTGTGTGTGGGATTCTTAAGTTTTATTTTACATCATATTTCTGTATATAAACCTCAATATCCCGATATAGAGTCCCATTTTTTTGATCTATGTGTTTTCGGACGATACAAATGCTTGACATATTTTATTTTCTAGTGAATCGGTCAATAAAGAGCATGTGACAGATTTTATTTGGCGAAAGTGGTTTCGTTCACCCCAAGGGATTGTTGATTATCTATTTTCTTTCTAATAATATCAATTTATCATCGACATAGATTATGTTGCAATTTGGGTTTAATGTGACGGTTAATTCGAATTTGAGCCGTGTTTTGTGGAGATTTAATTTTTTTTCATTGCAAGTATCGGGGCTTTCGGGACACCGTTGCTTTTCGTTAGAGTGAGCGCGCTTACTTGAACAGGATGATTTACCTTCATTAAGAATACATTCTTTTCGCTTCTTCAGAACCATCATGGTTGAACAACCTCATCATGACGAAAGTCTACGGACCTCTATTCTCTGCAGGGAGGATTACCTGAATCTGATTAAAACTGAAACGAATTTTTACGGAATCCTGAATTTACCTGAAGTCCAGTCGTTAACGTTCGAAATTTGTTTGATTTCAGTATATTTAGCTGATCCTTATTTTTATCTCTTGACAGATTTTAACGTTTTAGTACGTTTTCTCTCCCAGCAGCAAAAACCCTATCCCAAAAAAAGAAACTATAATTTAAAAAAATACGAAATACATCATTGAAACTACGAAAAGAAAAATAACTTTTTATTTTAATCCAAATATTAATTGTCCAGAATGCTCACAAAACCATTTTGGTGTTTATAGTTGTGCGATCAACTTTCATGTAAGCCAAATATTACGTTGCATGTTCCTGTCTTTTTTTGCTATGCATAACAGATGCATATAAATCGACGACATATGTTCGTGATCGGCAAATTTGTCAATTTTTATTTTGTTTACGAGATCTCAAACTGTTTCTTCTCCCCCAAAGTAATCCATGAATCGTCTGTATTCAATTCTATTTGCAACACTTTCAAAATGGATCTTATGGATATAATTTTAACATTTTTGACAAAACTAGCTAAAAAACAGTTTTTCTCGACTCCTTATACAAACGAGCTAAAATAACCGTTTTTTTCGACTCCTTACACAAACGAGCTAAAATAAACGATTTTTTCGACTCGCTATACCAACGAGCTAAAATAAACGTTTTTTTTCGACTCGTTATACCAACGAGCTAAAATAAACGTTTTTTTCGACTCGCTATACCAACGAGCTAAAATAAACGTTTTTTTTTCGACTCGTTATACCAACGAGCTAAAATAAACGTTTTTTTCGACTCGTTATACCAACGAGCTAAAATAAACGTTTTTTTCGACTCGCTATACCAACGAGCTAAAATAAACGTTTTTTTTCGACTCGTTATACCAACGAGCTAAAATAAACGTTTTTTTCGACTCGTTATACCAACGAGCTAAAATAAACGATTTTTTCGACTCGTTATACCAACGAGCTAAAATAAACGTTTTTTTCGCCTCGTTATACCAACGAGCTAAAATAAACGTTTTTTTCGACTCGCTATACCAACGAGCTAAAATAAACGTTCTTTTCGACTCGTTATACCAACGAGCTAAAATAAACGTTCTTTTCGACTCGTTATACCAACGAGCTAAAATAAACGTTTTTTTCGACTCGCTATACCAACGAGCTAAAATAAACGTTTTTTTCGTCTCGTTATACCAACGAGCTAAAATAAACGTTTTTTTCGACTCGTTATACCAACGAGCTAAAATAAACGTTCTTTTCGACTCGTTATACCAACGAGCTAAAATAAACGTTCTTTTCGACTCCTTACACAAACGAGCTAAAATAAACGATTTTTTCGACTCGCTATACCAACGAGCTAAAATAAACGTTTTTTTTCGACTCGTTATACCAACGAGCTAAAATAAACGTTTTTTTCGACTCGCTATACCAACGAGCTAAAATAAACGTTCTTTTCGACTCGTTATACCAACGAGCTAAAATAAACATTTTTTTCGACTCGCTATACCAACGAGCTAAAATAAACGTTTTTTTCGTCTCGTTATACCAACGAGCTAAAATAAACGTTCTTTTCGACTCGTTATACCAACGAGCTAAAATAAACGTTCTTTTCGACTCGTTATACCAACGAGCTAAAATAAACGTTTTTTTCGACTCGCTATACCAACGAGCTAAAATAAACGTTTTTTTCGTCTCGTTATACCAACGAGCTAAAATAAACGTTTTTTTCGACTCGTTATACCAACGAGCTAAAATAAACGTTCTTTTCGACTCGTTATACCAACGAGCTAAAATAAACGTTTTTTTCGACTCGCTATACCAACGAGCTAAAATAAACGTTTTTTTCGACTCGCTATACCAACGAGCTAAAATAAACGTTTTTTTCGACTCGTTATACCAACGAGCTAAAATAAACGTTTTTTTCGACTCGCTATACCAACGAGCTAAAATAAACGTTTTTTTCGCCTCGCTATACCAACGAGCTAAAATAAACGTTTTTTTCGTCTCGTTATACCAACGAGCTAAAATAAACGTTTTTTTCGACTCGTTATACCAACGAGCTAAAATAAACGTTCTTTTCGACTCGTTATACCAACGAGCTAAAATAAACGTTTTTTTCGACTCGCTATACCAACGAGCTAAAATAAACGTTTTTTTCGACTCGCTATACCAACGAGCTAAAATAAACGTTTTTTTTCGACTCGCTATACCAACGAGCTAAAATAAACGTTTTTTTCGACTCGTTATACCAACGAGCTAAAATAAACGTTTTTTTCGCCTCGCTATACCAACGAGCTAAAATAAACGTTTTTTTTCGACTCGTTATACCAACGAGCTAAAATAAACGTTTTTTTCGACTCGTTATACCAACGAGCTAAAATAAACGTTTTTTTCGACTCGTTATACCAACGAGCTAAAATAAACGTTTTTTTCGACTCGTTATACCAACGAGCTAAAATAAACGTTTTTTTCGACTCGTTATACCAACAAGCTGAAATAAACGTTTTTTTCGACTCGCTATACCAACGAGCTAAAATAAACGTTCTTTTCGACTCGTTATACCAACGAGCTAAAATAAACGTTTTTTTCGACTCGTTATACCAACGAGCTAAAATAAACGTTTTTTTCGACTCGCTATACCAACGAGCTAAAATAAACGTTTTTTTTCGACTCGTTATACCAACGAGCTAAAATAAACGATTTTTTCGACTCGCTATACCAACGAGCTAAAATAAACGATTTTTTCGACTCGTTTTACCAACGAGCTAAAATAAACGGTTTTTTCGACTCGTTATACCAACTAGCTAAAATAAACGTTTTTTTCGACTCGTTATACCAACGAGCTAAAATAAACGTTTTTTTCGACTCGTTATACCAACGAGCTAAAATAAACGTTTTTTTCGACTCGTTATACCAACGAGCTAAAATAAACGTTTTTTTCGACTCGTTATACCAACGAGCTAAAATAAACGTTTTTTTCGACTCGTTATACCAACGAGCTAAAATAAACGTTTTTTTCGACTCGTTATACCAACGAGCTGAAATAAACGATTTTTTCGACTCGTTATACAAACGAGCTGAAATAACCGTTTTTTCGACTCCTTATACAAACCAGCTGAAATAACCGTTTTTTTCGACTTATACCAACGAGCTAAAATAAACGTTTTTTTCGACTCGTTATACCAACGAGCTGAAATAAACGATTTTTTCGACTCGTTATACAAACGAGCTGAAATAACCGTTTTTTCGACTCCTTATACAAACCAGCTGAAATAACCGTTTTTTTCGACTTATACCAACGAGCTAAAATAAACGTTTTTTTCGACTCGTTATACCAACGAGCTGAAATAAACGATTTTTTTCGACTCGTTATACAAACGAGCTGAAATAACCGTTTTTTCGACTCCTTATACAAACCAGCTGAAATAACCGTTTTTTTCGACTTTAGATTTCAGGTAAATCCAGGTCAGTTAAGTTCAGACTCTGATATTTTTAGGAAGCTTTCCGTTGACCTGTTCAGATCTTATAATGAGAATTTTGTTTACTGAGATTACTAAAAAAATTCCGAAATTTACTATAGCTTCTTCCTATTTTTAACTGTCTTCAACAATTACCCTGGATTTTTCTGAGGTGTTGTTATTTATCACTTCTAAGAAATGTATGCCCACACCTGGGCATTTTTGATATTGAAAACTACTTCCCACTTATGTGGCCAGAATCTTTCGCTTGAGAAGTTTGCGAAATGAGTTC
Source organism: Bradysia coprophila (assembly GCF_014529535.1). Classification (NCBI taxonomy): domain Eukaryota; kingdom Metazoa; phylum Arthropoda; class Insecta; order Diptera; family Sciaridae; genus Bradysia; species Bradysia coprophila. Next base: position 1,175,798 of record NW_023503295.1, on the reverse strand, counting down.
TGCAAAATCTCAAAGTTCTTGAATTCATTGCCTCTTTTGGTGGAATTACTTTTGACATTAGTGAGGTCAGCAATTATCAAATCCATGCAATTGGCCGCAAATTACAAAGCATTTAATCGTAGTAGACGTTGTGCGTTAATTCTTCTTTGAACCACCGTCTGCACATTGTGATAAAACGGTAGGTGTAAAGACCGTGGCACGTTTTCAACTTCAAAGATTATTTAGCTTATAGAAATGAATCCGAGTATGTTTCCCTACTCATGAAACGCCTTAGTAAAAATATGTTTTATCGTTCATAATACACACAAATTAAACATGTTGCTCGTTAGAACAACAATATATCATGGTGTATATACCTATCTTGTTTTAGTCTCATCCTCAGTTTTATATTCCAACATAAATCCAACCACTGATCCGAAGCGAAAGCATTTCTGATTTTCTTGCGACCTTGAACGGTTACATGAATATAGATATTATTCGACTAACCCTTATTTATCCCAAAAGGTGATCACAGAATGTGGTGATAGTGGTTCGCTTAGGAAAATTTGTTAAATAGGTTTTATCCAAAGGTAAAAAGTCCTCCATAATTTATAATAAATTACACGCTTGAACATAGATTATTATAGTTTAATACGAAGCACACAGTATGTATGTTACGTCGACGTACATATACACACAATGTTTTAACATTTAGGCAAAAGCTTAATCTTTCTGAAACAAAATAACGAATATAATCCTAAAACATCAAGTAACTTTACACTCTCTACACATCGTTAGATGTTATAAGTATGAAAAACAATATATATTAACTTCGTAACTAAACTTCAGCCAACCATTATGGGTTATACGAAAAATAAAACCGAACGTTTTTAAGTTTGTACGAAAAACGGATTGAATTGCTCTGCATTGCATGTAATACCATACGACATTTTTCAGGCATTTCCCACTACTTTCAATAGTAAATCAATTTGATTTAAAACCAGAACTTTTAAAGTCAAAACGCAATCAAAGTTTTGGCGTTAGGAGGTTAGTTGAACAGCTGAACGAGATATATGTGGGGTTGGATACATATAGGGACAAAATGTAATGTATTTTTGTGTATCTTTTGTATGTATTATGCAGCTATTTTGTTACTTGCAGATAAGAGAAGGAATTCAAAAACTTTCTCGGGATGATGTTACTTTATAGTACAGGGCGCCGATTCTCGTGAATTTAAGAATTCGAAACTTGGCAGTCGTCACCTGTTAATGGAACACGATGAGTCACTGGCTGTACCCTCCCATCAATCGCAGGTCGAAACTGTCTTGCCTAGACTTGACTTTCGTAATAACAAGCTTGCCCCTGTGGGCTATCCCATGAGATTATTGGACGTGAGGACTTTGACTTGAATGATCACGAATGAAAATTAAGTCCTGATCCTCCCTTTTCTCTCTCGTAGACTTGGTTCATTATATACCAGAGCACAATTGTGCACTCTTTTCGGCACATTGTGTACGATGAACCTTGTCAGTGATGGGGCCACTACTTGCATTACTTTGACTTACATACCACGGATGAACCAAGGTAACTAACTCAACCACCGTCGCTCGATTTATGTGGTCGGACTAACTACACGGCAGTGGGGAGATGAACCAACCACCTGAGCTCGTTCTCGGAAACACTTTTGTACCGAATTGGTATCGTGAAGAAAATTATCTGTAGCAGGAGACCTACCAAACCACACGTCATACAAACCATTCATTCAGACACATCGATATTTCATTGTAGGCCCATTTTCAAGCTTTGGTGGGAATCATTCTTCTGACGTATCTGCTTCAACGGGAGGCAGAGTTTTCTCCAAACCATGCTGCACTTTGTCTCGAGCGTATCAGTTCAGTGTCATTTACACGGTACAGACCGTATTTGCAACACATTGCCACCAGGACCAGAGCCTTCGTTCATCATCGAGTTTCACTGCTTGACCTGGATATGGCTCCGTTTGATATCCCTCCTGTTAGTTTCCACATTGGCATTCGGCCTCTTATTCTCAGCATTTGCCTCAAATTGACGAGTTCCATGAATTCCATTGAACAACTTTACGAGCAAAATTGTTGGTAACCGTCCCGTTTCACTGCTCATGCTACGTCGTTCGTCGAAATTTCATTCGGGAAAAACAAAAATCGCTTGCGAAAACAATCGGACACTACTCTAAACAATTTTAAAATCAAACAAAGCCCAAAAAGCAAGAAATAACGTGAAAAACTATCGCAGATCGAAACCTTCTACCAAAAACAAGATCTTACTCTTCAGATCAATTTTTAGGCCAAGTATGTCATACGCAGCACTTGTCTGGATAGATTTTGCTTTGAGCCATAAGGGAAGGTTGCAAGGCCTGCAAAATAAAATTTTGAAGATGATTCTTGATAAACCCCGTCATAATCCGACGACTGAGGTTCATCGTACTGCCGCTGTAGAGATTTTCAAAGAACATTTGGAAAAGTTAAGATTAAGCTTTGTTGAAAATTTGCCAACGACGGACGTGAATTCTTTGCTGGATCCTTCCCCGGATTAACTTTTCTTTTTTGAGTTTTTGTTTAAAAAGTTTCCTTTTTTGTGTTGACTCTGATTTAGATCTTTTCTTTCTTTCTTCTTTCCCCTTAGCTGTAAGCTTTTTGTCGTGAATATTAGGTTCTGTGGCTTTTCTCCTCTGTTAAATAGTTGAAAATTCTTTGTTCGTGTGATTCGGGAACTCTCCTGGAACTATTTAACCTGTCACAGTCGGCAAGAATATTAACAGTTTTACTGTTCAAACTATTACTTCATTTGATCGAAGATTTTCATAGATTGAAATCTTTTACTTCATTTGTTTTGAACATGCTTCTTTCTACATAAAGCCTCATTAGTCAGAGCTTGTCGTTTATTATTGCTGTCGTAGTCGATAACAGATGACAGCCGTCTGTAACCGGTTAATAATCGGAAAATTTTATTACAGTTTGTTCAAAAATGAAATGCGCAGTTTTTAGTATTTCGAGACATTTCAAAATTGCAATCTGTCAGATAGTAAAGGATGCGTTTAATTACCCGGCGCATTAAAAGATTTGAAATTTGAATGATTTTTTCCACAGCTACATATTTTTGCATGTTAAGTTTCTTACATTTTTTGCAGATAGCATTTTAATAGTAGGAAACTTAGATTTCGTAGGAAGAATTCGCGGACGGAAAAATGTAAATTTATTTTGAGTCTGAGTATTGTTCTACATCTATGATTTCTCTTAGATCGTGTTTCTATTCAAACAAATCGATGGTCTTTGAATACTCAAGTCTGTAGAAAGACCATCTGCATACATTTAGTACATTTTTTACAAGAAGTTTTATCAGCACTTGAAGTGACGATATTGGAAACACGAATAAGCATCAGGGAAAAAAAATTTGTCAACAATTATTTTCTACAAATATATAAATATTTGGCACAAATTTGTAAATATTTGGCACAAATATGTAAATATTTGTAACAAATAAATTGGCAATTTATTTGTGACAAATATATAAAATAATTTTAAATTATTTGTTACACTGAACGACATCTCAAATGTCTCACTGTCAAATTTTTCTGAGAATTTTATTGTGTCATTGCAAATTCACAATGACATTCTCTGAAAAAAATGACAGTGAGACATTTGAGATGTCGTTCACTGTATAAATATTTTAAATATTTGTGACAAATAAATTCCAAATTTATTGTGACAAATATTTAAATTATTTGTGACACATAATTTATAAATTTACAACAAATATTTAAATTATTTATTAGAAATAAATTCAAAATTATTTGTCATAAATATTTAAAAAAAATTGTGACAAATAATTTAAAATATTTGTCATAAATAAAATGAAAGCAAAATAAAATGATCGAGTCTGGTTTTTGCCATTTGAATTTCAATTGTCAAAAACCAGACTCGATCATTTTATTTTGCTTTTACCTTAATTTTGAATTTATTTCCCATAAATATTTGAAATATTTGTGACAAATATTTAAATATTCGACCCAAATTTTCAACATTAAATTTGCTTCGAATAATTGAATTTTTTTCCGTGATCATTTTTTGCTGCTAATTGAAGTTGAACAGTTAGCCGCTGTACAACACCATCGATTTCTTTGAATAAAGACACTATCTAAGAGAAATTATAGATGTAGAACAACACTCAGACTAAAAATAAATTTACATTTTTCCGTTCGCTTCTTCTGACGAAATGTAAGTTTCCTACTATTAAAATGCTATTTGCAAAAAATGTAAGAAACTTAACATGCAAAAATCTGTAGCTGTGGAAAAAACCATTCAAATTTCAAATCTGTTAATGCGCCGGTTAATTAAACGCATCCTTTACTATCTGACAGATTGAAATTTTGAAATGTCTCGAAATACTAAAAACTGTGCATTTCATTTTTGAACAAACTGTATTAAAATGAATGAAAATAAGGTCAAGCTACGGCACGGAAGACTATTCCACTAATCAGAGTGAAACAAAAACAACAAAAAATAATCGATTTTGTCAGTCCAATAACTGAACCGATGTAATAATGACTGCCAAACATTGTAAAATTAGAAGCCATGACACAAAAGTTTCCATTCGCTTCCAAACAATGTGCTAAATAATACTCTCAGTTTTCGATGCTTCCCAATATTCATTTCATCTTATGCCAAAGTCAAAGTGCCAATTCAAGTTTTGTTACCAAAAGGAAGTGCATGTATGTATTATAAGCACTACGTTTGGATGGGAAGTTGTTATAACATAAAAGATAAAAGGAACTTCCGATGTAGTTTATATTGAGATAACCACGAAACTTTCTTAAAATAAACGCTATGGTTTAGCGTACATAAGAGCAGCTAGCAGCTTTCTCTCGCCTTTTACCATTCCTTATACATATCGGTAATTCTATTGTGAACCGTGTTACAGATGTTCAGCAAATTCTTTAAATTTGTTACATGAAATGGAGAAACCTCGTTTTGCGTTCAGCAAATTCTTTAAATTTGTTACATAAATAAACAATCGGTTCGGATCGAATCACTTTATTCATTTTGAATTTGAATTTCGGCTGGACCTATCGACCAATTATTAGATTATTAATTAATTCAAGTTAAATTAAGAAAGCCTTACTGAAATTGCGAATATTGGCGAAGTAACACCATCGCATCGAGATGGTATGGTATGGTATAGCATAATTAATTTAATTTAAACGCTTCACCATACGGTGCTGATATGTTAAATCAACTTGATAAAAACAAAATTCTCTCAAAATGGTACATCGGCATACACCATTTCGATTTTAGAGAGTGTTATTGCCGTTACCACGTTACATTTTGTCGATTGGTACATAGAATTCGCCATATATCTGTAAATTTATATGGAAAACCAGAGGGAAATACCAAGTTGAATATATTGTTTTCCAAGTTCCGTTCTTTAATTTGTTTTTGTTTTTCGATGTATATTTTCTAACATGTTTTGTTCGAGATGCATATGTACGTACGGGCTATGTTTTGAGGTTTTACTCTCTTTCGGTTTTTTTTTTTGTGAACCCTTGTGAACAGCGGCTATGTATTAACGATTCAACATGGTCCGGTAATTTTTAGTAAATAAGTAATATCGATTTAGCCACATAATAAATCGTTTTTGTTCGTTTAGGACAATTGATAAGTCCTTCTGGTTTTAGTTTGTAGTTGTGGCATTGGATTTAAATCCCGAATTGTTTGTTTGTGTTTTTTTTATTTTCCTCCACATTCGAAGCGAGATAGAGAGTGCATGGATTGTAATCGTGTTATTTGGATGGTCATAGCATTTGCAGAATATAGGTTTAATGTCGTCCTTGCAGCTAAATTCAATAAAACCTAAAAATAAAGGAAGAAAACAAGTACCATCGCTGTATAAAGTGCCAGCCTTACTCTCCAGCAAAAACTTTAATTATATATCTAAAAAAGAGCAGGCCACATAAATAAATCTTGAAAGAAGGCGTCATTAATAACTTACCTTTTTCGTTGGAGTCGTGTGAGTGTGTGTGTGTGTGTCTGTCTGTGCACGTGTGTATATCTATGCCATGATAAAATTTTGTTAAAGGGCCATTAGAAAACTTTAATTAAAACTTTAATTACAACATTCGTCTACTAAACGATGACTGCTCTTCCGATTATTCAATGGGAAGTGTGTGCTTTTAATTTACATAAAAACTCATTTATGTCGAGGAAGAAAATGATTTAAAGATTAGAGAATGTGTTTTGACTCGGATGTCAAGACCAAAAGAAGGTTTTTTATGGTTTAATAGTGTGCGTATTCAGGGTCGAATAAGAGTTCGGTGATGACCTAGATTGAAATGAACACAAAATGTGATTCTTAGATATTGATTGGGACATCGGAAATTGGACAAAACGGTTATCTTGAATGAGAAAGGTTTAGTAGGGAAGAAAACACCTTTAAAATAAAGCTTATCACTCTGTCATATACGGCTGTTCATCTGTTATCGATAACGACGACAAAAATAATAACAAACTCTGGGTAATACGGTCCCTTATATAGTAGAATTTATGTTTAAAAAAAATGAAGTACAAGATTGGAAATAAACAGATCAAAAATACTTTGACCGATGGAAGTAATAGACCCGATAATAATACTGATTTGTTTGTTTGTTTATTCCGATTAATATACAGGCCACTACCCTAATTACATACCGTTAATTTACGTAAAAGTTGTCGTTATTAAATCATTACATTCATAGTCTCAAAAGGAGCGAAAATCAAAGAAAAGAAAAAATTAAAGAGAAAAAGATCTTACATCCATTGATCAAACTGTAACTCTTAAATCTCATAGAGAAACTTAACTCGGTCCCTAAACACAGAAAAATTCAGTTTCAGTGTGTCAATCGAAGAATAGTATTAATTGTGGTTGCTCCGAAGTCTATACATAGGGGAATTGCGCTGAATGTTTGATAATAGTTTTTACTTAACAAATCTAAGCATTGGCTAACCACATCAAAATTATCAGGTGATTTTTTTTCTCCGAACATTGACTATATTTTTAGTCGTAACTCTCGTGGATCTACTCGCACCAAGCGGTGCGTAAACTCTACCTGTAGGTCTTTCCAAGGCTGACATTCGTACAACATTACAACAATCATGTCCGGACTTGACGCAGTCTAACTTCCAAAAAAAGAACGAAGAAATTTTTTTGAGACGCGGCAACTATATATAGGCGAGAATTTAAGTTTCTTTCCTTTGGCCTGTATCACCACAAATCCTATTCTATCTTATTCGCGCTTCAAATACGAGCAAAACGAGCTATCACTCGACTATGTAACTTTAAAATTGCCGGAGATACATCGTTTTGAAGTTGGTCATTTTGATAGAAAATTCACCAAATTAACGTTTTGCAAACAATCAAAATCTTTCAACTTACTCTGTATGTTTCTATCTATCTGTCTATCTGTCTATCTGTCTATCTATCGACGGTCGATCTCGGAAACTAGTCAGCCAATCTCCATGAAATTTTGCAGGAACCTCAGGGTGGGCATAAAAATGAAAATGTGATACGCCATTACCCCAGGAAAAACCAGAATTTTGTTTTATTGGCCTCGAAGTGGTTTCTGAGTGTGGTTTTCGAGGGTCGGGAACGTGTTTTCGGCTGTAGCTTAGCTGTATTGAAACCTACAGAGGCGTGCGACCCATCAAATGAAAGGTATTCGTAACACGATTCGAACAATAAAATAATTTAAAAAATCGGGTCAGATTCGTTTGAGCTAGAGTGATTAGAGTGACCAAATTTTGAGCTACTCGAGCGTAGGATGAAAGGACTAATATTTTTTTGGGTTATGAGAGATAGTGAATTACTTTCTTCGGCAAAGTCTCAGAGTTTTACGAGTAGAACAGAGGGGCATATGTGAAAAATGTCGAAAGTTGGAAATGGGTGGGTCAATTGGGGTTTTGGAGATATTTTTTGAATGGTGGCAGATAGAGAATTACTTTCGTCAAATTTTCTGAATTTCGTCAGATTTTGGAATTTCGTCAAATTTTCGAATTTCGTCAAATTTTCGAATTTCGTCAAATTTCGTCAAATTTTCGAATTTCGTCAAATTTCGTCAAATTTTCGAATTTCGTCAAATTTTCGAATTTCGTAAAATTTTCGATTTTCGTCAAATTTTTGAATTAAAACTGTAAACTGTTATAAAAAGCAGTGTTGACTACACTTCTAAAACGACTGATATCCCAACAAAAATCTCTTCGAGAAAAGTGTGACGCAGTCTTTGAAATACAATTTTTAAAATGAATGATATCGCTAGAGTTGACGCTTTCAGCTTCGTTACGCAAAAATTAAATTTTACACCCAATTAGTTCAAACAAGCTGGCTTAGGTTTTCTCATCATCTGCCAAATAATTTTTACAAAAAAAAATTTGACTGGAAACAACCAAAATTTTACCAAAAAAATCTGCGTCGCATGTGGCAGATAAATTTTCTTGCTGGTCTGTTCCTGAACATCTGCCACTTTTCGACGCAGATTTTTTTTGGTAAAATTTTGGTTGTTTACAGTCTAAATTTTTTTTTGTAAAAATTATTTGGCAGATGATGAGAAAACCTAAGCCAGCTTGTTTGAACTAATTGGGTGTAAAATTTAATTTTTGCGTAACGAAGCTGAAAGCGTCAACTCTAGCGATATCATTCATTTTACCAATTGTATTTCAAAGACTGCGTCACACTTTTCTCGAAGAGATTTTTGTTGGGATTTAAAATAATTTTTTCTTGAGTTATTGTCGAAAAACTGTTTTCGGTACCCTCTGACATGTCTTCACTTTTGAACGCTTTTCACAGAAAACAATTTTTTTTAGAAAAAGTGAAAGATACGTGTTTCCTAGAATTGAAAGACAGATCCAAGGAGCTATCACTCATTAAAATCGGAGACCGCTTGTTCCTCAATCACCTGAAGATTTGGCGATATGACTCTTAACTTGTTTGAGGATATAAAGTGTCGTAGACGTCTAATGTGTCAAATATAGAAATCACAACTGTCACCTGATAAGTACGTATTAATCGTACAGAATGTACGGATCAAGTGTACTACGATTCATACGGATCCGTATATTGTACATTTAAAACGTACTTTCTCAAAATCTCATGTTTTTGGGTGTAGCAGTACTGCAGTATACAACTTACAACATCCAGAAAATTATTTGTCGCAAATTAATTTACCACTTTCGAATGGTCTCCATCTATCATGCAAATTCCGAAATCGACTCATTTATAATAACACATCGAGTCGTTTTAAATTTTCTAAAGTTTAATTCCGAAATTTCCAACAAAATAAAATTGGAATGTAAATTACTCATCAATCCACTCTCAATGTGTACAATCTTACAACAATCATAATAACGACTGACATTATTCAAATCCAACAGTTTAAATGATTTAGAAGGAATGTATTATAAGCATCATTTCAGCAGTGATATAATATATCTAGACATACATGGGGATCCACGACCCATATATATATATCTACGAAAACAAACCAAAGTATAGCAAATACGATCATTAGTAACCATATGCCACCATATATTTTGAAATTCTATGACCAATTGTTGGCCGGTCGTATACAAATGTACCCATTTATATATAAGATTTCCGAACGATTTATTGGTTTCATCATTGAGAAAATCGTTGGACATATGTGTGCTATGCCATCTTCCAATTCATTTTGTTGATAAATCCTGGAGTTGATATACCACTAGTTTATCACTGTCAATATATCTTTTGCATTTTAACCATACGTATGAAGATAATCGAATTATGGTGAAACGTTCTCATTTAGACGACAATATTTTCAGCCAGCCATGCATGTGCGGTTGAGTGTGTAAAAGAGTTGTGGGGAAGTGTATACAATTAAGTTTAATTAATTCAAATAAAACTTGGCGATATCATAATGTATCCGATAATAATTTATCGGAATAATTTTGTGATATGGTACTGCGATATAAGATATACTGTGGCAATTCGGTATCGAGAATAAATTACTGCTTGTTCGAGCAATCGACGGAGATGTGTAATTTCGACCATCCATCCCAACCAATTAATTATATCCAAGGGAAATGATGGAAATCGAGAAGAAGAAATTCTTCTGAAGAATCGAGGTTTTTAATTTTAGTGTGAACGAACAACTTCTTATTAAAAACTGAAAAATTTCCCAGGCCAATGAAAGTACGGACCAAAGGTTCTTTGATCTGAGTTTCAACTTCAGAAAAAAAAAGAATCCAAAAAGTTCTAATCTGGCTCAGCCAGTGTATATGAAATAATTTTCATCGAAGAAACCTGTAAGTTTTACTACATTTTTCTAAATTTTCCCAAAAACGCTTGCATACCCCCAACAAGCGTTTTTGGGAGCTAGGACTCCCGGAAGTTTCCATACAATGCCATATAACAGCGTGTTTTGCGTGTGTGTGTGTGTTTTCAGCTAGTAAGTATGAATTATGATTGTAAATGATTGGTAAATGTTGGAAAAAGTGTTTTGTTATTTTCGTCATGAGTGATGTGTTCCAAGGTTGGTTCCTAAATTTTGGGATGAGAGATGATTCCTCTGGCACTTCATAACTTTTATTGGATTTTTCGATGGATTTGAGTTATTTTCGATATAAGTGAGGTGTTCCGAAGTTGGTTCCAAAATTTTGGGATGACAGATGATTTCTCTGGCACTTCCTAACTTCCATGGAATTTTTTGATGGTTTTGAGTCATTTTCGTCATGAGTGATGTGCTCCAAGGTTGGTTCCTAAATTTAAGGGTGAGAGATGATTCTTCTGGCACTTCCTAACTTCCATCGGATTTTTCGATGAATTTGAGTTATTTTCGACATAAAAGAGGTGCTCCGAGGTTGGTTCCTAAATTTTGGGATGACAGATGATTTCTCTGGCACTTCCTAAGTTCCATCGGATTTTTCGATGGATTTTGGCTATTTTCGATATAAGTAAGGTGTTCCAAGGTTGGTTCCAAAATTTTGGGATGAACGATGACTCCTCTGGCACTTCCAAACTTCCATGGAATTTTTTGATGGTTTTGAGTTATTTTCGTCATGGGTGATGTGCTCCAAGGTTGGTTCCTAAATTTAGGGGTGAGAGATGATTCTTCTGGCACTTCCTAACTTCCATCGGATTTTTCGATGAATTTGAGTTATTTTCGACATAAGTGAGGTGCTCCGAGGTTGGTTCCTAAATTTTGGGATGACAGATGATTTCTCTGGCACTTCCTAAGTTCCATCGGATTTTTCGATGGATTTTGGCTATTTTCGATATAAGTAAGGTGTTCCAAGGTTGGTTCCAAAATTTTGGGATGACAGATGACTCCTCTGGCACTTCCAAACTTCCATGGAATTTTTTGATGGTTTTGAGTTATTTTCGTCATGAGTGATGTGCTCCAAGGTTGGTTCCTAAATTTAGGGGTGAGAGATGATTCTTCTGGCACTTCCTAACTTCCATCGGATTTTTCGATGAATTTGAGTTATTTTCGACATAAGTGAGGTGTTCCGAAGTTGGTTCCAAAATTTTGGGATGACAGATGATTTCTCTGGCACTTCCTAACTTCCATGGAATTTTTTGATGGTTTTGAGTTATTTTCGTCATGAGTGATGTGCTCCAGGGTTGGTTCCTAAATTTAGGGGTGAGAGATGATTCTTCTGGCACTTCCTAACTTCCATCGGATTTTTCGATGAATTTGAGTTATTTTCGACATAAGTGAGGTGCTCCGAGGTTGGTTCCTAAATTTTGGGATGACAGATGATTTCTCTGGCACTTCCTAAGTTCCATCGGATTTTTCGATGGATTTTGGCTATTTTCGATATAAGTAAGGTGTTCCAAGGTTGGTTCCAAAATTTTGGGATGAACGATGACTCCTCTGGCACTTCCAAACTTCCATCGGTATTTTGTGGGATTTGAGCTGTTGTCGACATTAGTTGTTTACAAAACTAGTTACCCTTACACCTCAACTTCCAAAAGAACTGATATCCTCCCAAAAACCCTAAAGGGTGAAAGTGTGAAAATTTTAGAAAAAAATTGCGTCACAAGTGGCAGATGTTGAGGTAACTACTGTTAGGAAAATAGTTCAAATAGAGAAAAATATGTCCTGAATCATCTGCCACTTGTGACGCAATTTTTTTCTAAAATTTTCTATCTTCAATTTTTTTGTTCATAACACTTTTGCGTTGAGGCGCGAAGTGCGTCACCCTTAGCGATATCAGTTATTTTGTAAGTAGAAACAAGGACTTGCGTCACACTTTCACCCCTTAGGGTTTTTGGGCGGATTTACATTAAACCAAACGAAAATGTTTTCTGCAAAGCTACTTCTCGAACTTTTGTTTTTCTTGAGGTTTTTTTTCTTATTGCGGATAATTATTTAATTGCATACAAAACTTCATTTTACAGATTATTGGTGTAATACTCTCTCTAGCAAAAAAAAAGTTCGTTTTGACTCTGTCGAAATACCACCTTATTCCTTTGTTCGTAGAATCATACACTGTTGACTAATTTCTAATTTTACGTATAAAATGCATTTTTAACACTTTAATAAGTGTGGTTAGGTTGCTAGAGAGGGTATTTATTGGTGATATTTTTACCTAAACCCCGCCAATCTAAGAAATTCTAGTCATACACTACATAATATTGTCAATATTTGTTTGACATTCTATCTGTCAAATCGCATGAAAAATCGTATACAAGTCTGAATTCACAGTCATTCCGTTTTGCCTCTGTGTACATGACAGTTGGCATTTCATACAATAGAGCACAATGACAACTGTCACGTACACTGAGGCAAAACGGAATGAAGGCGGACGACTGGATCTTTTGAAAATATTCTGTGTGTGTGTCATCAATTGAAATTTCCCGTCAAACTCCGATTTGAGAAACGGTTGCGTTTTGTCATTTGTTTCCGAGCTAATACCGCTCCTTCAATCTTTTATTGTGTAAACCCAGACGCAAATATTTTTTCAAATTTTCAAGAAACGAGCGACAAAGATCCTGAATAGAAATTGTTACCTCTTTGTCTCTTACCTTTGGTGTACATTTGCATGAATCTTTTTTGACGCAAAAAACGTCATTTTCGTACCTTTAGTGTACATTCGCATTTATCTTTTTTCGTTTTGTTGACGCAAAAAGCGTCGTTTTCATACTTTTTTCGTTGTTTTGACCAATTCAATTTCCTTTGTTAATAAAACGTTTGATTTAATTTAAAACAGTTGTCTCACTGGATCTGCAGAACGAACCAAAAGAACGCAAAACCTCAACTATTCGGTTGCATTTATTTTTAAAATTAGTATTTTCTTCGAAAGAGACCACTCGACCGGTCTCAAAGAATTGAAAAAATATTTTCTTCGAAAGAGACCACTCGACCGGTCTCAAAGAATTGAAAAAATATTTTCTTCAAAAGAGACCACTCGACCGGTCTCAAAGAATTGCCAAAAATATTTTCTTCAACAGAGACCACTCGACCGGTCTCAAAGAATTGCCAAAAATATTTTCTTCAAAAGAGACCACTCGACCGGTCTCAAAGAATTGAAAAAATATTTTCTTCACATGAGAACACTCAACCGGTCTCAGAAATCGGAAAAATTATTTCTTCCAAAAAGACCACTCACTCGGTCTCAGATATCAAAGAAAATATTTTCTTCAAATGAGACCACTCAACCGGTCTCAGATATCAAAGAAAATATTTTCTTCAAATGAGACCACTCAACCGGTCTCAGATATCAAAGAAAATATTTTCTTCAAATGAGACCACTCAACCGGTCTCAGATATCAAAGAAAATATTTTCTTCAAATGAGACCACTCAACCGGTCTCAGATATCAAAGAAAATATTTTCTTCAAATGAGACCACTCAACCGGTCTCAGATATCAAAGAAAATATTTTCTTCAAATGAGACCACTCAACCGGTCTCAGATATCAAAGAAAATATTTTCTTCAAATGAGACCACTCAACCGGTCTCAGATATCAAAGAAAATATTTTCTTCAAATGAGACCACTCAACCGGTCTCAGATATCAAAGAAAATATTTTCTTCAAATGAGACCACTCAACCGGTCTCAGATATCAAAGAAAATATTTTCTTCAAATGAGACCACTCAACCGGTCTCAGATATCAAAGAAAATATTTTCTTCAAATGAGACCACTCAACCGGTCTCAGTAATTGAAGAAAATATTTTCTTCCAAAAAGACCACTCACTCGGTCTCAGATATCAAAGAAAATATTTTCTTCAAATGAGACCACTCAACCGGTCTCAGATATCAAAGAAAATATTTTCTTCAAATGAGACCACTCAACCGGTCTCAGATATCAAAGAAAATATTTTCTTCAAATGAGACCACTCAACCGGTCTCAGATATCAAAGAAAATATTTTCTTCAAATGAGACCACTCAACCGGTCTCAGATATCAAAGAAAATATTTTCTTCAAATGAGACCACTCAACCGGTCTCAGATATCAAAGAAAATATTTTCTTCAAATGAGACCACTTAACCGGTCTCAGATATCAAAGAAAATATTTTCTTCAAATGAGACCACTCAACCGGTCTCAGTAATTGAAGAAAATATTTTCTTCCAAAAAGACCACTCACTCGGTCTCAGATATCAAAGAAAATATTTTCTTCAAATGAGACCACTCAACCGGTCTCAGATATCAAAGAAAATATTTTCTTCAAATGAGACCACTCAACCGGTCTCAGTAATTGAAGAAAATATTTTCTTCCAAAAAGACCACTCACTCGGTCTCAGATATCAAAGAAAATATTTTCTTCAAACAAGACCACTCAACCGGTCTCAGATATCGAAGAAAATATTTTCTTCAAACGAGACCACTCATCCAGTTTCGCACAGTTCACCAATAAATGTTAGCAAAGAGACTACTTGTTTCGTCTCAAGCGATCTGAGTATATTACTGCAACGAGACGACTCATCCAGTCTCGCACAGTCTGGCGAAATAATATTCGAAAAGAGACTACTCGTTTGGTCTACGGTATTCTCATTTGTTCATCCGAAATGATTTTAGCAAAAACAAAAATATTTTGAGACCTAATTGAGAATTCCAGCAATTTTGAGACTGGAATTAGACCGTTGAGAATACGTATTTCATGGTCTCGTGAGACCGACATTTTCACTGGGGTTGTATGTCATAACCAAGTGATCCGTTCCCGGTCCCGATTATTTCTTTTTTCGAGAACACTGATTTTAACACGCATTTTATAATCTCATTTCAAATATAACTTCGTCTATTTCCATGGTTTATTTTTCTCCTACCAGTTAACGACTGGTTGTAAATAATTTGTAGTTTTTCTTTTCACTAAAGTTTTGCCATTTAAATGGGAAATGTTAGAGAGTTCTGTGAAACGAAATTGCAAAATAGCTTTTGTTCACCCAAACACAATGATTAAAATGTTTTTTATGTCTTTTGTGTCTATAATTTATGCAACACTGTGACAAACAAACCTCTCTAATTGCCATAGGAAAAAAAAAACAGTTTTTTTTTTGATGTGCTAAAAGCATAAACCCGTTGATTTGGATTTTAGATCTAAGTATACTCTAGGACATAAGTAGTTCACGGAAGAATGTTACTCGTATAGAGTTAGTGTTTCGGTTGGTCAATAAACCATTTTCTAAACCAATTTGCTAATCCTATTATACAATTGCTGGGGATACCAACACAAGTAGTACAGGCGAACGACGACGTCAATAATTATATATAATAACAACACAAGTAATAACCTGCACTTTATGTCGATGTTATCTAAAGCCATAATATTTTATGTAAATTCGTTTATAAGTATAATTGAACATAGAACAACACGAGTACAACATCCATGCCACCTCTCTTACCTAAAATTATTCAAAGCGGGGTAAATTAATTTTCCAAATGTTCCAAACTATAAACAAGTATAATTTAGATAGATTATTAATTGCTGCATGCATGCATCCAATGTTCTACCACCCCGAACATTTTCAATGAACGAGAAAATGTTATATACGTACGCATAGTCAGATTAGCGAAAACTATAACGATATTTCCTATACGCCAGTATTATAAATTAGGTACCCGGGTTCTTGTGTATTTCCATTGAACGAGTAATCCAACCAGATTTTGTGCTAATTTATAATATTTTGCCCTCCCCCCTCCCGAAAAAAAAGAAGAAACTTTTTCAACGTGGAACGTATTTCTTATATTAATTTAAAATTTACTTATACAAAAGCGCCACTTAATATAAATTAACTTTGGAATCCTCCGCTTTTTCTTTATTAGCAGGTATAAGCTTCCCGATCAGTGGGAAAAAGTGTTCGGAAAATGATAATGTAAGAGTACATTCCACCCATACACAGACACACACACACACCTTTAACCAAATTGAAAGCATATTTAAAGTTTAGTGTTTATTCCGTGTAACCAGAATGTATAATATGGAGTGGTTGGGCGTGTGTCTGTATTCATCAATTGATATCATTTTATTAATTATTAGCCACGCGCGTAAAGTCTATTGTAAAATACGGTATAGGTGTTGTTGGATACCAATGTTTTACTATATATAAATGCATGAATGGAGAACATATTGGTATATCGGAATAATCCCCGAACATATGGTGTAATTTGTTGCTTGTGTATTTGCATATAAACAAAATTTTAGAAGTTATTACAATTTATGAAACACGGACGGAGAGAGAGAAATGGGGATACACACAAATATATATATATTTTGTTTGGGCCAAAGTTTATGTTTAAATGTTTTTCCGTACACTGGAGTACTTAGTTAACATCCAAATAATTTAACTTCATCACTATTCCAATACCGAACCGAAGAAGAAGTTTGTTGCTAAGTTGAGAATTATGTACCAGAAAGTTATTGGGTGCTTTTTTCTGGTGTAAAAAGAAATGGAAATTAACACGAACAATTTGGTTTTGTCCTAATGGAAATAATTTTCATTTATGGGCGAAATTGCAGATGGAAAACTATATTTTATACGTATACGGTATTGGATTGTAATAAGGTAAGCGAGGGTATAGCTGACCGTGCAGGTGTACCTGACCAGCTACATTATTTATCAGTTTTGGAAAATAATTACAAATGAAAATACGCAAATTAACGTTATAATTAATCTTTAGAGCCTAAAGATTAATTTTTTCATGAAAATAATGCGATTAACCCCAGGCAGTATGAAATGATACACTAAAAAATCAAACGGAAAAATTTCTTTAAACTTGATAGTGTACAGATTGCAGTGTCTAAATACGTTTAATATTTTAACAGTGCAAACGTCATTCGTATAACGTATACACAAAAAAGGAATCGAAAAATCAATTCTTTGTTGACTTTAGCAATTGTAAGCGAATAACTGCTTTGTGTGTCAAAACGTGTTCATGGACGTGTCGTTTCTCGCCAAACACTTTTGTCTGGGTGCACCACCATGTAGGGCTTCATAATATAAACAGCGACATTTGTTATAAATTTATTCAGTACATCTTCTTGAATCAATTGTGTTGTGAGTTTGATTTTTTGTTTTAATTTAAACACTTTTGACAAATAATTGTTTTTGTACAGTGCGAGTTGCAAACGTTAACCTCACAGCGACCACATTGTTGGTTTTGTCTTCGTCCAATGGAATATGGGCAGAATCTGCATCGTCGCTTTTGCCCACTCCCCTCCGGTTTGGATTTTTCATTTGTTTTTGGTTCTTCTGATCCGAGTTTGGGTCTGTCGTTGTTGATAGCAGATGGTAAGAACAGATCCATTACAGCCTTTGTCTCCAAGCAAACGCCAACCAAATTCTTCATTCTTCTAGCAATTAGTGGAGTGACCAAATTCTCGCACAAAGTTTTGAGAAATTGGCATCGTCTGTCGGCGACTTGGGTCTTCCAGGAGTGGTTGGTTGTAATCCAAATGTTATAGGCAGCGAGTGCTGAAGCGTCCATTAGGTTGAAGAAGTAAGAAAGCGGCCAACGATTTGTCTTTCGTTTAGACGAATACTTGTGAATCATTTGGTCGAACGTATCAACACCGCCTTTGGTGTTGTTGTAGTCCAAAATCATTTTTGGTTTCTTGTGTTCAATATCAACGATATCCACTGAACTGTGCATAGTCGACAATAAAATCACAGCTTTGCTGCGCTTCGGCACATACGAGACTAAAGTTGCCTTTTTCTTGAAACCAAAAATCGACGAATGAATTGTGCGGAGTTTGTTAGGTTGAAATGATGCCGGCACGAATCTTTTATTTTTTTCACGGTGGTGAGCGATGTCAGTTTGTTGTTTAGTAGAGTTTTAGCCAGGTCCAACGATCCAAAAAAGTTGTCGTACGTAACGTGTCTGTTAGATTGAAAATATGGCTCGCACAATTTCAAAACAATTCGTTCACCGAGTCCAGCTTTTGCTCTTTCATTTCCTTCTTTACCAAGGTACGGTATCGCGCTCAACGGATACGCTGTTTTAGCATCGCATATCCAAAACATTTTCATGCCATATTTATCAGGTTTCTGTGGCATGAATTGCATAAATGGACACCTTCCTCGCCAACCAATCATCTGCTCATCAACTGTCAAAAAATGTCCTGGAATATAGAACTTAGCGAACATCTTGTTACATTCCTCAAATATATCCCGTATCGGCGCCAGTTTTTCTGTAGCTCTGCGAATTGACCGGGTCGCCTTGTCATCGAAACGGATAAATCTTAGAAGTAATTTGAATCTGACGAGGCTCATTGTCGCACGAAATATGGGTGACCCGTACTTAACGCTCCACAAAGTTATGTAGTTCGTGTTGTTCTGTTTGAGGTGTCCAGCAGTTAGTAGCAATCCGAAAAACGCTCGCATTTCGATAACATCCACAGGTTTCCAATTTTCGGTATGGTTTTCAGCTTCGATGTTTGTATATTTTACGATTTCAGTTATAATGAAATCATTAAAATACAAGAAAAACGCATCTTCCGGGTTCTTAATCACAGTATCGGGCGGTAAGTTAACCTGGTGAACAGATATATTCGAAAACGTATTCTTATAGTTCAGGTTTGTTGACTTGTACGGAACTTTGGCCCATTTTGTTCCATCTTTACTCGTTTCTTTAGTGTCATCATCACTGGTTTCTGAATCATTCAGATCTGACCAATCACTCATCGCATCCTCCGTATCACTATCCTCTTCGTCACTCGAATCTAAACAGATACTTTCGTGGTGTTCTTCGTCTGATGAACATTCATCAAATATATCATTTCTTTGGTCACTAAAACCGTAGAAATCGTCCTCGGTGGTCATATTTGTTTACAGGATTAAACGTAACATAAACAAAACTGCGATACGTAATGCGAAAATCATTGACATGTAAAAATTACGATTGGCTATGGTATACCGATCAAAAATCAAATTTTATCTATGAGTTAAAAATGAAGAGAGTCTCTGAGACACAATGATACTGTCTAGGGTTAATATGTTTACTTATTTGATAAAACCATAAAATGATACCAGTGCACCATCTCAGTGCAAAGATGTACATTTCTTAAGAAAATCGTAAGATCGGTGTGGTCTAATTTAAGGTTTTTATTGACAAAAGAATTATTAACGGACAAAGTTTTGGTGTTTTTAGGTAGTAAATAGTTCGACAATTAATATTATTAACATAAATAGCGTCTAAAAGTTAATATTTGATTAATTACATGATGGTCAAAACATTGCATCAAAAATATGCCATGTTTGTGTAGTTGACCGCACCAAATTCCGTACATTTTTCTTCATGTGACAAATTCACCTTCCATGTGCATTGTTGTGTACAAAATGATGTGATTAAAATTCGTTGATATTTTGTGTTTTTATGAGTTTTTATCATTGAAATTGGTTAATATCAGTGAATTAAGAGTGAAAATGTGTCGAATAATGCGAAATTATTGCGAAAAATGTGAAAAATGTCTTAATTTTGTAGCGGTCAACTACTGCAACAAGACTGGTCAGGTATAAAAACATCCGTTTTTAGCCCCGTACGAAGTACAAAGGGGCTTATAGGATTACGATGCCGTGTGTAATTGATGGAATTCGAAGCAGACGGTAAGGGCAAAGTGTTTGCCTATGTTCATAGATGACGAATCTGCAATAAAAATTTTGTCTGTCCGTCTGTCCGTCTGTCCGTCTGTCCGTCTGTCCGTCTGTCCGTCTGTCCGTCTGTCCGTCTGTCACGTCGATATCTTGAGTAAATCAAATCCGATTTCAAAAATTTTTTTTTTCCCTGAAAGATAGTCGAAATAGTGAGGCTAAGTTCGAAGATGGGCATATTCGGGTCGGCCCTTCGTGAGTTAGGGCCACCTAAGTGATTTAAGGTCTTTTGGTGATATTTATGGCAAAATAAACGATGGAAATGTAAATGACACGGCAAATGATAGGTATTGTCAATACCAATCCAGGAAAAAAAAGTTTTTTAAAATCGGGTGAGTGGACCGTGAGTTAGGGCCTTAGAAGTGAAATGCTACTAGGGCCCTATGTGTATTTTACATAGAACTCGAGTAAATTTCATTCGTTTTTCGTAATTTTTGTTTGATTTGGAAGGTAATCGAATGCCGAATAGAATGTTGTTGAAAAAAAATTAAATTTGGGTCCTTGGCCTAAGGCCGCTACTAGGGCCCTATGTGTATTTCACATATAACTCGAGTACATTTCATCCGTTTTTCGTAATTTTTGTTTCATTTGGAAGGTAATCAAAGGCCGAATAGAATGTTGTTGAAAAAAAAATTAAATTTGGGTCCTTGGACTAAGGCCACTACTAGGGCCTTATGTGTATTTTACATATAACTCGAGCAAATTTTATCCGTTTTTCGTAATTTTTGTTTCATTTGGGAGGTAATCAAAGGCCGAATAGAATGTAGTTGAAAAAAAAAAAAAAATTTGGGTCCTCGGACTGAGGCCGATACTAGGGCCCTATGTGTATTTTACATATAACACGAGCAAATTTCATTCGTTTTTCGTAATTTTTGTTTCATTTGGAAGATAATCAAAGGCCGAATAGAATGTTGTTGAAAAAAAATTAAATTTGGGTCCTTGGACTAAGGCCACTACTAGGGCCCTATGTGTATTTTACATATAACTCGAGCAAATTTTATCCGTTTTTCGTAATTTTTGTTTCATTTGGGAGGTAATCAAAGGCCGAATAGAATGTAGTTGAAAAAAATTTTAAATTTGGGTCCTCGGACTGAGGCCGATACTAGGCCCTTCAAAAAAATAAAATTTTAGGGCGATTTGAAATTTTTGTTTCTTTTGAAAGGAACGTCGTACGGGGCTTCGTAATTGCGCTATGCGCAATTTCTAAGATGTACATATTACATAATAATTTTACTTTAACTACATTAACCGGCGCAATAGGCTTACGGTCAAAGTAGGGTGACAGACGCACTAGGGTCACGTACGCAATTGATATACGGGTTTGTACGGGGCTCAGTCGCAGCAAACGCTCCGACTGTTCTGATGGCTCGTTTCGTGGTCAGCTACTGCATGAAAAACAGTGCTTCAGTCGAGGGGTGGATAAACGTAAATTCCGTTCGAACCTTGTTTTTTTTAACAAATGTTTTCTTGTTTTTTTCTGTTTTTTCTTGTTTATAAACAAAGAAAAAAACAAAAAAACATGGTACTTCTTTCGGGTTTTGTATTTTTAATTTTGTTTTTCTGTTTTCTTTTTAATTATTCCTGTTTTTGATTTGGTTTTTCAGTTTCTTACAGTTGTTCTTTCGGTTTTCTTCTTGTTTTTTTTCGGTTTTTTCTTGTTTTCTTCGGTTTTTTCCGTTTTTTTCTGTTTTTTCTTGTTTTTGTGTTTTTTCTCTTGTTTTTCTGTTTTTTATTTGTTTTGCAACAAATTTATGTTTGTTTTCTATCCCTTCGAACCTTGTTTTTATGTTTATCCACCCCTCGGCTTCAGTAAAATCAGTTTTTTACAATAAAAATTAATTAATTGTCAATATTTCTGATATTCTACGGAATGGGAACAGATCAAATTAAATTCTGACGAAGTAAAAACTTAGCTTCATCGAAATCATCCTGAGATACTGATGACCAAAGTTGAAAAATTGCTTAGCCGGTACTACCTCGCTTACCTTATAAACCAACGTTACCGGGTTGAATTCATCTCGATTTTATTACTAAATTTATTTTATATTCACTAGGTCCCACTAGGTCAGACCCCTTGACTGTCTGAACTTCTTAATAGTATTTTTATTGTTAACACGTTGCCGGTTATTGCGACTTGTCAACTTTAGGCACACCGGAAAGTGCTAAGGGAGTCGAGGAATACCTGCAAATAAATTTCTAAAAATCAAAAATTTAACTTTTGATTTTTATAAATTGCTTTGGAGATATTCCTCGACTCCCTCAGCACTTTCAGGTGTGCCTAAAGTGCCTGCTCGAGCAATTTCCTCTACGTGTAATGATTTATTGATTTATTTCAATTAAATGTAATTTTGATATCCACAAGAACATATTTAGACAAAGAACCACAAGAAGTTCTTGTCAAGAACGGTCTAAATCTCTCATTAAAAATTTAATTATTATATTCGAAATTTGTATTTTTTTTAAATAATAAAGTTCGTTAAATTACAGTCGAAGGCAGTCTTTTTTCAGCATAAATTAGCTTCAGCTGTTTTTCAGCTGATCCATACAAACAATCACAACCGTTTATACGTCTTTATACGGTTTTACCACTATCATGCGCGAGCGTGTAGCAGCTTCAACCGTATGAACAAGGAAAACCAGTTTTGATTGTATGTGTGGATCAGCTGAAAAACAGCTGAAGCAAATTTATGCTGAAAATTGACTGCCTTTGACTGTAAGTTAAGTCATTTAAAAAGTTATTTGTAAACTAAATTTTGGTAAAATAAAATTTCAAGAAAAAAAAATCATTTTCAATTATACATAAAATATGTCCTCAATTGCCCTTTCCTTCCAGACCAACTCTCACCTATCCCCAACCTATCGTCGCACCTATCCCCAACCTAATGTGGCAATTTCAAGGAGATTTTGCTTATAATGGATACACAATGATCGTATAGACGGTTTCTCATTGCCTTACAAGGAGTTAGGTTAATTGATCACCTGTCAAATGATCGCTAACCCGAAAGAAATTCAAAACTAATGCGAACTATATACTACAACGTATACCGGCGGCAATGAGTGGTAAAACAAGACACATTCGCTACACATGTTTGTGCTATGCAAATGGATCAAGTAAGGACAAGATAGGTGTCCAGTGGAGAGTTTACTTTTTGACAGCCAATAATAATCATCGACTGATGTATACCATTGATTTGACAGAGATGTTTACTCTTTGACAGCCAGTCATCGACTGAAATATACCATTGATTTGGCAGAGATGTTCTCTCTTTGACAGCTCATCACCGACTAAAGCATGTACATGTTTTGGCAGAGATGTTTACTCTTTGACGTCCAATCATCGACTGAAATTTACCATTCTTTGACAGCCAATCATAGACTGAAAAATACACTTTTTTGACAGAGATTTTTACTCTTTGACAGCAAAACGCCGGCTAAAGTATGTCTCTAGTTTGACAGAGATGTTTACTCTTTGACAGCTCATCATCGACTGAATGTCCTTGATTTGACAAGGATGTTTACTCTTTGACAGCTTATCACCAACCGAAGTATGTCCTTTCTTTAGAATAGATGCTTATGTGTACTCTTCGACAGCTGAAGCTGATCGTCGATTGAAGTTAGCTTAGCATAAATGAGATGTAAATTTTTATATCGGTGATAGTTATTTAAGATGCTTTGGAAGAATGTAATGAAAAATAAGCTGATCAATTACATTGCAAAATTTTGTCAGGCAAGGGACCCGAAAGGTGGGACCTAGTGTAATAGAATCTGTGTTAAAACCAATGAAGTAGTAGAATTTGTACAAGACACTAAGCGAATACTTTAAGCAAAATTAGTAGTAGATTCAGTAATTCCACCGGCATATGCTTGCCGATTCTATTAAATTAGCTTCGCATAAAAAAATCCGCTTGGTTGGTATAAAATAGAAGCACGAATGGAAATAGTGCATAGACGGCAAAAAAAATTGTTTCGGATATCGTCATCAGCAGCATATATATATTGTAGTGTATGCGTAACCGTTGATTCCAAAATAAATGTTTTAATTTATTTTTTTTTCCGCCCATCCAATATTTTAACGAATGCAAATCCCTTCAAATATTTTAAAGATTTAAGCCTAAATATGTTTGGTCGAATCGTACCACATTCTATCATAGCAAACACCCTGCCAGGGCTGACCATACCACACGGAGTATGTATATACATAAATGCACACATATAATTCGCTTTTACTTTATTTTCCCAGCTCGGAACCAAAATATACAGGAGTTCTAACATTTGCTTTGTTATGGACATTTTTGTTGTGCAATTGAATATGTTATGGGAGTATATATGAAGTTTATTTCGTTGTCGAGTTGAATAGAATTAAATTGTACATCTATGTAATTTATATCACACATACCCACCCGAAATTGTACATATGTTTAACATTTATAATTGAAAACTGAGGATAGAAGTCTACATTGCTAGAGAGAGGTTTTCTGTTTGGATAATAAATATGTGTAGGGGTATATCCATAAATTACATTCATGCGATGGCGAAATTGAAGGGGGGGTCAGAGGATAAGTAATTCCCACTTGCTTTGCTTTGCCATATTGGGTGTACTGTTCGTTTTATCGAAGCAATAATTTCAATTAATTTTTAATATGTCTGCTCGATTCAAAGTTAGCTTTTGCCTTCTGTCAAGTGTGACGTTTAAACGTCAATATATTATAAGTAGTCAAAAAATCATTTGACTTTCATTGGTTATGTTAAAATTACAAAGTTATTAAGAAATACAGATAGATTGGTCTAATTCCTCATACGTTTGATTTTGACGTTTAAAACGTCATTTTGACAGATGACTTTTGATCCCAAAACTTAAACATTATCACTTCATAAAAACAACATCACGACCCCGACGTATCCACAGCAAATACAGCGATATCGCATATGGAACGAAATATGCATTGGATCCTTTTTCGGTTCTACCAATCTGAATTGGACCGGAATATTATTTAAAACAGTCACTCTGTTTTCACTTCTGACTTTATTTTGGGATCACTGTGCAAATTATAATTAAGTTTTTTTGTTGTTGCCAAATTGCCTATTCACATGGAGGAAGAATGGGTTCGTTGTTAAAAGTTGTGGAAGTGAACGTCCCGCATGGACATCCCCTTAGCCATATAATAGTCGAATGTTTTCTATAGATACATTAACGTAGTACAGCTATATAGTTTTGCATAACTATATGCGTCATAATCGTAATAATGCTTGTACATGTACATATATACATGCATAATCATATCAAATATTTTCGGATTGCATACCACGCTTGGCTTTATATTAGTATTATATATGTATATCTAAAGGTTCTACGTTTATAGCATACATGTAGTTGCATCATATTAACACAATAATTATTCAATGCAACACTTGTAATTAAATTTGTAGATGGAAGTGAATTAAGCTCATTTGCATTAATTTTCGTGAAATGGCGTTTGCTTTAATGGGCCTTATCCAATCGAATAAGTATTTCGAGGTTTACACTTAGGTTTGCATAATCTGAACGGTTTTTGTCTGGCAATTTTAAGTAGTTTGACGTTATTGAAGAAGTTGGTTGTTTTATGCAAAGACGTTGGTGTTGGTAGAATTATTAATAAAATTCTGATTGAAATCAACAGCATACCCCGTGGTATTACGATATTTTTTAGTCTTCTCTTTCCTTTGTCTTGGATTTAGTCTTGTGCAGCATACGGTCTCAATGCAACCATGTCATGAACCGTATCCTGCCAGTACTCCGATAGCTTTCAGATCTACGGTTACATCGTCACTCGATCTAAGATTTAGTAATTCCGACTATCCGACCTGATGTTACTGGCATAAAGTTGGCCTTATACACGGCACCTTCCTAAAATTTGGATATCATTTACTCGTTCGTCGTCTTTGCTTAGGCATTTGCCTTTACATTTTACATGTAAAATTAGAAATCAGGGGATCAGGGGAGAGGGTATTGGTTAATGTCAAAGTTTCTTTCAGCTGTTTTAGCGGCTGGTCCATTAATGCAAACACACTGCTTCGAAAAATAAGGAATTATCACATGTTTGTTTTATGTAGGATGTGACCCGCAGGTTCTAACAGCTGTTATGTTGTGTTAAATTTTTAACGTATAACAACAAGTTCACTGGGACAAAAACCATTCAACATCGAGACTGTCAAATTTGTGGGTCTAGAAATGTGATAAATCCTTGTCTTCTTTAAGCGTATCAGCGCGCAGTGTGATTGTATGAGTGCATCAGCTTGTAAAGCAACTGAGGCAGATTCGGTTCACATCAATATTTACCAGCACAGACCATATTAAAACCCTCAGAATACCAATTCTGTCCTATAACGCAAAAACTTAGTACAAAATAGATTCAAGATTTCGAATAGTAAACGTATAAAATTCTCTCACAAAATCTTGCATCTCTTTTGCACTAACTCTAATTTAATCAATCATCAAAATTGCGTTACGTAGCCTTAACAAGTTTGACATTTCAAAACAATTTCAAAACAAAAGAATTTTATGTCAAACCCGCGCTGCTATGTGTAGTTAGTAGGTACTAGCTACAGTAAGTTTTTTATGTCAGGCAGACTTGTTGTCCGTTACTGTTTCAAAAATTTGCTTTTTTGAATTGAAAGAATGAGACTAAAATTCAGAAACCCAAATGAAGCCTTGGACAGAACTTCAAATGTCATAACTGAAATCCACTCAACAATAATTTATTACAAAATCCCCCAAATCAGAACAACACAATAACGTTATCCCAAGATCAACAAGAAGACAAAGAAAATGAGAAATACTGGGCTTCATTACCATATATCGGTAACATATCAAACAATGTCGGAAGTTATTTACGCCGTAAACTGAAGTGGAAGATAACTTTTACCCCAGGCATAAAAGTCTTAAATATGCTCCGAAGTCTGAAAGATAAAGAAAATGAAAATCAAACAGGAATTTACTCGATTCCATGTGGTACCTGCGACCAAGTATATTTAGGTGAAAGAATGAGATTCGAAGAGAGAAAGGACGATCACGAAGGCAACGTAAGAAGACGAGAATATAAAAAATCAGCCATTGCAAGACATGTTATAAGAAATAAGCAACACAAGATCAATTGGAACGAAGGAAAAATATTAAGCAAAGAAAAAGATTTTAACTTAAGAAAAGTCAAAGAAGGTCTCTTCTTCTTCTTCTTTTTCAGCCTGTTTCTATCCACTGCTGGATGTAGGCCTCTCCAACTTCTTTCCATTTCGTACGATCCATTGCCATTTGCTGTCAGTTTGTACCTGCAATATTCTTAATTCCGTTTGTCCATCTCTCTGGTGGTCTACCTATAGCTCGTCTTTTATATGGTCGCCAGTTCATGATCTTTTTGGTCCAACGTTCATCTGTCCTTCTTGCAATATGTCCCGCCCAGCTCCATTTCAGAGATGCTATTCTTTCCATGACATCAATGACCCTAGTTTGTTGTCGAATCCATTGATTCGTCATTCTGTCTCTGAGTGTTATTCCAAGCATATACTCCGTTCCATGGCTCTTTGTGTCACTCTCAATTTATCTTCGGATGCTTTCGTTAAAGTTAACGTTTCCGCTCCATAAGTGAGCACTGGAAGGACACAAGTGTCGAAAACTTTTCGTTTCAGACTATTATTCATTTTGCTTTTGAAAATTAGTCTGAGTTTTCCGAACGCTGCCCATGCAAAACCAATCCTACGTCTTATTTCTGCAGTTTGGTTGTCCAGACCTAACTTCAGTTTATGTCCTAGATATACATAGCTGTCGACTCGTTCAATGACAGTGTCACCAATTTTGATTTCTCTATCGTCCCCGATGTTGGTCATGACTTTTGTTTTCGATAAGTTCATCTTGAGGCCAACTTTGCTTGCCTCTTCACTTAACTGTTGTAGCATAAGCTGAGCCTGACCTAGATTCGCTGCTATCGGTACAATGTCATCAGCGAAACGGAGATTGCTCAGATACTCTCCATTTATCTTTATTCCCATTTTACTCCAGTTTAACTTCCTAAAAACACTCTGCAGAATCGCCGTGAATAATTTCGGTGAAATGGTGTCACCCTGCCTTACACCTCGGCCGATTCTGAATTTCTCCGTGCTCTTATGAAGTTTTATACATGAAGTAGCATTTTTGTACACATATCGAATTGTGTTGGAGTACCTTGAGTCTACTCTACATTCGTCTAATGCGTCCAATATCGACCATGTTTCCACTGAATCGAAAGCTTTTTCGAAGTCTATGAATAGCAAGACTATGTCGATGTTGTATTCACGACACTTCTCAATAAGCGTTCTCATCACCTGCAAATGGTCGTTTGTGCTGAAACCAGATCTGAAAGCAGCTTGTTCAACAGGTTGGTAGAAGTCGAACTTTTTAGTATTCCTCTTCGTAATGATTTTCATAAACAACTTGTAGAGTGTTGATAAGAGACTTATGGGTCGATAGTTTTCCAACTTTGTCATGTCTCCTTTTTTATGCAGCAATGTTATCACTGCATTTTCCTATGCTTCTGGTAGTTCTTCCCATTGAAGACATTGATTAAACAAAGCCGTGATTGCCTTTAATAACGAGTCTCCACCCAGTTTAATGGCTTCCACTGGAACACCATCTTCTCCGGGAGACTTTTTGTTTTTCATCTCGGCTACTGCGGCCTTGACTTCATCAACAGTTATGTCGGGCATATCCTCCGATCCCACGTTTCTTATTATTGGTATATCTTCGGTTTCTTCCGTTGGACTCTGTCTTGCTGAAGAAAACAAATTCTCATAAAATTCTGTTGCAATGTTTAATATCGCATTTCGATCCGTTTGGATCGTTCCTGTTTTGTCTCGTAATTTGAAGATTTCTTTTTTGGCGTTTGTCATTTTTCTCCGTAGGACTTTCATATTGCAGTTAGCTTCAATTATGTTTTGAGCCAATTGGACATTATATTTTCTTTCATCTGATCTCCTTGCTTTGTTGATACTTTTAGACAAGTTCCGGTATTCCACCGAATCTCGCCCTCCGTTTTTTACGTAGGAAGTTGATTAGAGTATTTCCACGCTCATTTCTTTGGTCGTTGCTAAAACTACCAATAGAAACTTCGGAGTCTTCTTCTCGTTTTCCCAGCTTCGCATTGAAATCACCGATTAGATATTGGTAATGTGATGGGTTTTCGTCCAGAGCTTTCTCGACATCTTCATAGAATCTTTCTACTTCTTCGTCATCATGGACGTGGGTGCGTAAACCTGAATTAATTTGACACTGTATCTGTTATTTATCTTCAGGCTTACGTATATCACTCGATCGGATATGCTTTTCGTGTGAGTTATGCGATCCGACCATTGTTTATGTATGAACAATCCGACACCGTGCATCAGCATCTGACTGTCACTTCCTAGATAGAAGAAAGAAGGTCTCGCTATACAACAAAGCCAAAAACCATCAATGAACACTGACAAAGGTTTGGTTTTGAGCAATGCATGGACTCCAATAATCCCAAACGTTTATGATTTCGCTAAGTAAACATATCAAAATTCATTGTAACCATTTCATAAGTCTCATTTAGTTTTCATCCCTGATGAAGCTCACTGATTGTGAGCGAAAGCTCGGAAAATAAAAACTTTACAAAAATCTAAACCACATATTCCAATTAATAAAAAATCATTTGCATTTTATTGGATTTTTTTTAAGGGTGCCTATGACTGCAGCACGGGTAAATGAATCTGTTTGCGAATCCCAAAAAATCCTCCGAAATAATCGCAATTATTTCCAATAAAACTTTTCCTAACGCATGACAAAAGGCTGTTTTAGCGAATGAGAGAATCCAACACGAGCCGGAGGCGAGTTCTTGAATCGAATAGGCTAAAAAAAAAACCTTTGGCATAAGTTTGGAACAAAACGTATAGTGAAACCGCAGTCAACGACGAAAAAAAAAATTTGATAGTTTTTCTAACGCGCCATGATAACCGACGAAGTTGCAATAATTTAACGACAGTGTCAATTCCAAAAGCAATTTCCTCCTTGTGCTAGGCGATTTCTGAAAATGCCTCTTCAGTCTTGAGCCCTTTTTTGTCATATCTGACACAATTGACGTTAAGTGTGATCTTCAATTCAAAAGTTCTCATCCACTCAATCGTCGTCGTTACTTGCTTGCTCATACCGTTTTAATTATTTTGATTTGAGTTTGCGTATTGTGAGTGTATGCATAACTGTGTACGGTACACCCCGTACCCTGTTTATTTAGCATACAAGAGAATACTATATTTATTTACGTATCTAACAAAATAACAACACATCAAGAGAGTTATTTAATATAAAAGGTACTCAAATAATACACCAAATTTACTAAATGTATTTGTGTGTACTGTACATCATCCCTTATATCCATACATATATATATATATATATATATATATATATATATATATATATATATATATGTGACTGAGTTATGCGATAATGCTTTTCATCACCCATCCAAAACAAGCAGGGAATGCACAGGCTAGGCAACTTGAAGAAACAATACCACAAAAGACCTAACTCAAATAATGAACAATCAAGATTTACAGTTGATTGTTTCTCCGCTTTACAAATACCGCTGAGGTTTAAGGTTTAATATATGGAAAAGCTTTAAGTTCATTTCTCTAACTTTTCTAACATGTATGCTGAACAGCAAACATCAGTTTTGTAGTATAACATAAAATGGTTGTTAAGTTCCATGGGTGTCATGCGAGTTTATAATTACGATCCAGGGTGTGTGTTTATGTTATGTGTAGTATCTGTGGGATATTGTATTATGAAAACACAAGGATACAAGGATATGGGATCAAAGTATATTTATATGAATTTAACCAAAAACTGAAAACGGAATGTAGATGCGGTTAGAACCGTTATTATTAACGTATTTATGAAATGCCGGCAAATTTTTGTTGATGTGTAATGGAATGTATATGTATGGCGTGTATGGTATGTTATATGCGAGAAATGCGGGAAAAATATTGTACAATTAACCTCTTTTTACAATTTAATGATTCAATATTCAAATTTTGCGGAGGGATCGTCGGCGAAATGTTCTGGGCCGGAGTGGCTACCGAAAAGGCCACAGGCGATGTACGGAAAAACAAGGCATCAGAACAGTCGGAGCGTTTGCTGCGACTTAGCCCCGTACGACCCGTAAGCCTATTTCGTCCGTAACCATAATACGTCCGTAGCCGTAATACGCCCGGAACCCTAATACGTCTACAACCCTCTAATGCGTCTGTTACCAAAATGCAAGTCAAGTTGGGCATTGTCAAATTTACTGAAAGTGTTCATTTTTAAAATTGCGCATAGCGCAATTACGAAAGCCCGTACGAAGTACCTCTCAAATACAACCAACAATTTACGACATTATTTTAGAAACCCAAAATTTTTTGCCAACTTTCCATTGGGTACTCAATTACCTCTCAAATGAAACAAAAACTAGCAAAATCGGATGAGATTTACTCGATTTATGTGCAAAAAACACTTTGGGCCGAGTAGCGGCCTTAGTCCAAGGGCCCAAATTTGAAACTTTTTTTGCCATCATTCTATTCGGCATTCAATTACCTCTCAAATGAAACAAAAACTAGCAAAATCGGATGAGATTTACTCGATTTATGAGCAAAAAACACTTAGGGCCGAGTAGCGGCCTTAGTCCAAGGGCCCAAATTTGAAACTTTTTTCGTCACGTTATTTTCGGTATTCAATTACCTTCCATAAAAAACTAAATCTAGCAAAATCGGATGAGATTTACTCGATTTATGTGCAAAAAACACTTAGGGCCGAGTAGCGGCCTTAGTCCAAGGGCCCAAATTTGAAACTTTTTTCGCCACGTTATTTTCGGTATTCAATTACCTTCCATAAAAAACTAAATCTAGCAAAATCGGATGAGATTTACTCGAATTATGTGCAAAAAACACTTAGGGCCGAGTAGCGGCCTTAGTCCAAGGGCCCAAATTTGAAACATTTTTTGCCATCATTCTATTCGGCATTCAATTATTTCTCAAATGAAACAAAAACTAACAAAATCGGATGAGATTTACTCGATTTATGTGCAAAAAACACTTAGGGCCGAGTAGCGGCCTTAGTCCAAGGGACCAAATTTGAAACTTTTTTCGCCACGTTCTTTTCGGTATTCAATTACCTTCCATAAAAAACTAAATCTAGCAAAATCGGATGAGATTTACTCGATTTATGTGCAAAAAACACTTAGGGCCGAGTAACGACCTTTGAGCCCTCCCAACAAGCCCACGTTGCATCTTACCCAAAAACAATGTTCAGCAACTTTGTTCTACTCGTCAATACCTTTCATTTAATATATCACAAGCAGCTATTGCGTGCGTATTTCGGTAGATATAGTCGAAAGACTGAAAAACACCTATAGGGCCCTAGCTCTGGAAGGGCCGACCCTAGCATGCCCATTTTCGAACTTGACCTTACTTTTGTCGATACCAATCGGGGGA
Source organism: Bradysia coprophila (assembly GCF_014529535.1). Taxonomy (NCBI): domain Eukaryota; kingdom Metazoa; phylum Arthropoda; class Insecta; order Diptera; family Sciaridae; genus Bradysia; species Bradysia coprophila. The sequence goes on along the minus strand of NW_023503295.1, from coordinate 1,143,192 downwards.
AAAAAGAATTTTGAAAAAAGGTTGTGATTTGCTCAAGCTAGAGGGGTCACAGACGGACGGACGGACTTTTTTTTTATTGCGGATTCGTCATCTATGAACATAACCAAATGCTTTGCCCTTACTGTCTGCTTCCAATTCGACGTGTTACAAACGGCATATTAATCTTATAAGCCCCCAGTACTTCGTACGGGGCTAAAAATTGAAACTTTCATCCACAAATTGGAAAAGCCCACGAAACGATGTATAGTTCAAATAATATGTCCATAACACTTACTCATGTGATCCTCTGATGGTCCGTTGCTAAAGCGTTTTTATTTGCCCAACGCTTCATCAAGTGTGGTCAATTTTTGGATGGATTTCGCTTCCTCAGTAACTAAGTAGTAAAGACATAGTTGAATTCACGACATGGCTACACGGAACAATACGGTGTTTAAGTAGAGCGAGATGGAAAACCAACTCGGGGTATGCTGTCATCTATAATACATAAGAATCTGACAGAAGACCCGAGATGGAACAATAGGTTGTTATTTCGCCATCTCTCTCACTTAAACACTCTATAGCTATCCCGACCGCCATCTTTGGATTATCGGCGCAGAAAATGTCAACTGGTTAAAACAATGATGGATGACGGCGATCGTAAGTACTCGTCTAATCAAATCGCTTACGGCCGAGAAAATCTTGTGGCTCTTGCATTTAACGTTTTTTTAGAGTCCCCCTAAGTCCCTTCACTGCCAGCAATACTCTTTTTTGAGTACCCTTTTGAACAAATTTTTCTCGCTTGAGGGTCACCTAGGCCTGAAAATTTCAATTCTTTCTTTTATTAGCCCACAAAACTGCAATATTCAACGTGTAGAGTTTCGTCACGACACGAGATATTTATCATAGCAATAAATTCATATTCCATTTAAATAGTCAAACAAATGCCTCCAGCCCTCACAGATAAGACCGAATATCTAAGTTAAAAAAAATTATCCCCTTTACATGCACACAGTTATAAATGCACACTTCAATTCAGCAATGGTCAGTTGTATACATTATATAACACATTCATCCTATAGCTGGCTCACAAACGTAGAGAAAGTTTGGCTTAATGGAGATTTAAAGTTTATTAATTCAGCTACGATTCAATTAAACTGAGAATATATTATGGAGTATATATACCGGTAGCTGGAATAACTTTCATTTTAAAATTCTTTTTGGTCTTAAATTGTTGAAAATACTTTTCTGGCGATTAAGTGAAATATCTCTATAGGTTCAACCGTTGGAAGATTCCTTAAATTTCGAAGCTGAAAAAAAAATGGTTTCAAAACGAAAGTGTTGAACAACACTTTGAACATTTGAAAACGAGTCTGAAGGGTTGAGTTCAAATTAATATTTTTACATCAGCGAAATTATTTAACGATTTGAATTTACATCGCTAAATGGTGTGAATTCCGCTTGTAAATTGACCATTTTCTTTTCTCTTCTTTCTTAATGCTTTGCATGCGGCGTACGTGTCTCTAGTAGTAATACCCAATTTGCGTATTGACGATTTTTTCATGATTAACATTTAGGTCACTACTTCCTTATAGAAGATTCGGATCGGTTTAAACCAAACCAAAAATCTTGGTTCGGTTATGTCCGAACCGAAAACTTGTATTTTTTTGTGATCCTCTGAAGATTTGCATCACTTTCAATATTTACCTGCCTTGCTCTTGATTAATATTAAGAGTGATATCGCGAAATCTTCGAACAACTTTGGGACAAGGGGTCACGGATATTATTGACTTATAGCTCATTCGATTCGTTGAACTTTTGCGAGTAAAACGTGGTACTACGTTTGGTGTCATATATTTTTTTTTGTTGACGCTCGAGGTCATGAAGTAAGGGTCTCCCAAAAGGTGTCCACAAATCATTTTCTCGCGATTAGTCGAGTAAAACCATTTTAAGAAAAAAAACTTTTTTAGCTAGACTTGTAGGCCTTGAAGAGACGCACAATTTGAGTATACACACCACCAGGTCCATGTTGACCTGTTGGTGATATCAATCATTTTAGGTGGAAAAATAGGTGATTTTCCCAAGTCCCTGACCAGCTACAGTGACATAAGTCCGAGACATGGTATGTATGGTGAGAGAGCCTAGCCTCTGTAGTACCCTAACATGTAGAAACATCTTTGGATAAGTTTCACTGCAAAGGGTTGGAGCGACTTTAGTGGAAGTCCACCCCAAGTCGACGAAATTTTATCCCTTTATTTCGTTTGTTTTTCGCTTTTTTGAGGTTTTTTGTGCGGCTTATTATTTATTGCTGATAAGAGTGAGATCAACTAAAATAAAGAATTTCTCGATGTATTCACGTGGCTCCAAGAGTATAAGGAACCCAAATTTCGATTTGGATTTTTTTTTGTGGCTATTCAATATTTATATTCAAAAACTATTTTGGGCCCCTTTTGGCTGACCTTTACTTCATGACCTCGACCGTCGACAACAAAATATATGACACCAAACGAAGTACCACATTTTACTCGCAACAGTTCAACGAATCGAATGAGCTATAAGTCAATAATATCCGTGACCCATTGTCCCAAAATGTCTGATTTTGGTGATATCACTCTTAATGTTTCATTTCTCCGGTTTGTTTTATTTGGAAAAGGATAGTAATAAACGACCATTTATTTTGTTGGGTTGAACGTTATAACAAATTTTTTGTACCAATATTAGTTAGCTGTCGACCGTTATTACTGTTTACTGTTTACCAATATAAGAATTTCAAAACACCACTTCTTATGATAACTACCGTTATTATAAAAGTAAATACCGATAAAATGTGAGGATTTACCATTAACTTGCATATGTGTGTGTAATTGGTAATGTGGGAAAATTGGGATTTTTGTTGGCTTTACCATTTACTTTTTATTGGCTGTATCGTTATATTTTTTGAATATACCAAATGTGTGTTGAATTGGTCAGGTGGGCAAAGGAAGTGTTAGATTCGAATTTTCAATTGGTAAGTCGAGAAAAGCAATCGGTATATTTTTGAATCTGTGTGTATTGGTCATGTGTGCAAAGAAAGTGCAAATTCAAATCGAAGCAAATTACAAAAAAATAAAAACTGAAATTTAGGAATTACAAGAGTCTGATCAATGTTAGTTTGCGTTAAAATCCGAATACAGAATCAAATTATGACGGCAAAAATTTAAATTTTATATAGATAAATTACACAGACTAATTATTAGACGATGCGAGAGAGAGAAAAATTAACTCCTAAGTTACCGACACCGTTCCGGCGCCCGGCTCGCATTGCGGCCCTCCGCTTCGCTCCGGGGCAATGGGCCGGATCGCTCGGCGTGGTACAACGCTCTTTATGTCCAATGAAAGTTGGTATCATTTCGTAAAAAGATGAGTTCTGAACCAAACTCCTTTACATTATATTTCGTAAAAGGATGAATTCCCTAAGAACGAACTAAACGCCTTGACGGCGAAAAGAAAATTAGGAATTGAGTTGACGATGATACTCAAAAATTAGGAAAATTCCAGATTCTGTTTCGCTGGTTTTTGTTCTTTGTACAGTGTCGCAAGGGTAGTTAAGACGCTATTTATTACTAATTTAATTAGTAATTGTCCAGATTTTAACGGATGTTGTTCAAACAATTGAGAAGATTTTTTACGAACTTTTGAATCAAAATCAATCAATTAATCTCGTTATTTATTCTTTGTAAGGAATCATAAGCTATGCTAGCCCTTCAGAGTTATAATAAACGATTAGATAGAAAAGAAAATGTCCATGACTAGGCTTCGTCGACAGTCTTTAGATTTCTTATAGATTTTCTTTCGATGATTTTAATTAAAGATTTAAGCATTTGTCCATGTAGTTTCCCCTCGCTTGATTTTTACCAAAATTTTAAGTTTTGATTTTTGACTTAAATGGCTTTATTAGCTATAGTACAGCACTGACACACCGGATGAGACCGGCATAAAAATTGATAATAGATTGACAATAGATTATTTATTTGTAACACTATCCAACACGATTTCACCTTAATTTGATAATGTCGATAGTTTTGATGTCCGATTCACCACAAAATTATACTTAAATACCTCTAATATTTTCATATTACCGCTACGTTTAATAACGTGAAACAATATTAAGATACCAATTTCGTTTTAATGCGTTTACCAATATTTTTGATGTCCTGTTTACCATTGAATTATATTCAAATACCACTAATCGCAATAAATTAAACCAATACTAAGATAACAGTATTTTTTCCTAATCTACCATTGTTTTCTACGTAGTCTGCATGTGATTTTTTGGAGTTATCGTTAAGTAAAGATTAATAAAATACCAATTGGCGAAAAAGGAAATTTGTCATACTTTACCCATATTTTACACTATAATTCGAGTTGTTCGTTATATTTTATCCGTTTACCGATAATTTTAACGAAATACCCCTATTTTTTACGGACAAATCGTTAACACCGTTATTTTTTCCTAAAATATCGCTTGATTTAAACACGACTACCAATACTGAAAATACCACTATATTAAAATGGAATTTACCAATCTTCAATTTACCGATAAATTATATTGAAATACCAATTATATTTGTGGATTACCAATGGCCATGGAAGGCATGACCACTTTAACATGTATTATTTACCAATACGAAACACGGAAAAATGATACACGACCAATAATAAAAATTATTTTCACCGATAAAACGAACCAATATTACCAATAATTTTCGATCAAAATACCAATTGCCTTACGCAACATATATTATTTCTAACCTACCGATTGAAAAATCTAGAAGAAAAATATAAACTTTGGGAAAGTCATTAAATTAACTAAAAGAAACCATTAAAAAATCTGGAACTACCATTTTGAGAAAATGATTTTCGGCTACATTACCAATACGTCAGATAAAGCAAAATGAGCTGGATATTAAAACAACATTAAGATTTTATTAATTGTTAGATTATTTTTAATATGAATACCAGTATTTTTTCTGAATTACCATTATCTTTTCTGACACGACCATTATCAATTTCGACATGACCTTTATACTTTCTTCTTTAAACTTGATCAGACCTCGTTATTTTTAATTAAATAAACATTATTTTCATTTCGATTTATCAATTTGAAGTTACCAATGAAAATAATATGTTTTTACCAATAACGATTTACCACTAAAATAAACCTAAATAAACCTAATTACCATTAAAAAAATATAACACGACCAACATTTCTTGGGAAAATGATCAATATCAGTTAATTTTTTGAATAAATATTCAATCACCGCTATTTTATGCCAAGTTTACCATTTTAAAAAAAATCACTTCTACCATGGCCATATATTCGAATTACCAATTGAAAAAAATTAAATGATCGTTATACACTACCACATACAAACGTGTAAGCATATAAAACGCACCTATAACGGTAATATCCGAAAAAATTATGGTAAAATATTTTTTAGAAAAAGTACTCCAATTGGTAAACTCAGAAAAAATAATCCCTCGAATATAATTTCCCATTTGGAAAAGCTAAGCGCTCTAAGGCCGATAACACACGAGCGTTTTCTATTGTTTAGCTTGTGGTGTAATATCGGATTACAATAGAAAGCGCAGCATAATTGTCAATCTTATCAACGCAAAATTGTTCGTGTGTTTCTGGCCTAAGGTCCACGAACTACAGGCGTAAGAACTAAAGATAGTAAGTTTGTTGATGAGGATGCTTAAAGAACTTAACGAAACAAACTAAATTTCATATGATTGTCCACGTCCAGTCACATTTTTTGTCTCCGATGAAAAAATATTGAAAACAGCCTAAAGCTCAAAACACACGACAACGCATCGAAAACGGTTTCATCCAAATTCTCTTCGTTATAGTTTCGTTTATGCATCAACGAACAAAGAAAATGTTGGTCAATGAACGTTTTCGATGCCTCGTCCGTTTTGAGCTTAAAATCTGCTAATAAAATACATTCACCGAATGTGTTGCAACACAAGCCAATAAGTCCAAACATATCTCGTATAACTATCTCTCAATTTCTATGTTGTTTACCCTGTCATGCCAACTGAATGATGAATGATCACTGAACCCTGATTCATAATTTTCCCATCCACTAGATTTGAATTCGGCCATTAGTCGTTCAGTGCAAATTCAATACAATGTAATCCTAAGTCATTCCAATCACAAAGATGGCGAAAGCCAATGAATACATGATGGAGAAACACCATAAGACGTATAGGTATTAGGTGTGTATGGGATTCGGTTGTGTGTTGCTTATAAAAGATGGGCAATATACACACTTTTACTCTTACTCTTACACTTCATCTTTCTGAACAATGTATGCCAAGCTATAATATACACATGACATTTGATGCGTGAAAAGGGTTAATGATGCTAGGAAATTGGCATCGGCATTGACGTCGTATTATAACTGAAGGGATGGCGTGTTGAATGAGTAAAAAAAAAATCTATAAAAATGGAAATTATGATGATGAGGTTTGATATAATGGATCTACTTTGTATACGATGGATGACGATACAAAGTAAATCAGAAAAAGATAACCTTTTTTGACGGAAGTTAATTTACCCTAAATAATGTAGCGTTTCTGTATAATGTTTCGCTTGTGGTCGTCTACAAGTCATTACGATTATTTCGACTTAAAGAGATATTTTCGCTTTGGAGATGGTCTCTGGTATAGACACTCGTACACCATGTTTGGATGATTCTTTGACAACAGCTTTTGAAGCTTTGTAAATTCGAATATACTAGCCGGCTACACTGAAATTCATTTCCCAAGCATTATGGAGTGACCAGCGTCTCTTCTGTGATCTTCAATAGTTTCAATAGATTTCATAAGTTCTACATTGCTAGCATTGAAGTATGGAAGCACGAAGGGCGCCACTGGCTAACATTCCCTAGTTTTATGTTGAAGTGTACATCATGGGCGCGCGTTAGCATAGCGCCAGTGACGCAAGTCCTATTACTAGAAAAAATTTCAAAAAAAATTTGTTGTCGTAGACTGCAGAACCATATATACAGCAAATATTGAAGTTCTACAATTCAAATACAAATAACTCCAAATTACCATTAAAAAAAACTAGGCGTCCGTACGAGTTCAACGAGCTATCACACGTTCTTGCAGCTTAAAATTTGGCCAAGCAAAAAATCTTCCAAGAAGCCCCATTTCCATACATTTTGGTCAATTTCAGTACTTTAAACGAAATGAAAAAATCCTACGTTACTTTGTTAGTCCGTCCGTCCGTCCGTCCGTGTTTCCTATCTTCTAAAGTCTTCTTTAGATTTTGTTGAAATTTTGGGAGTAGATTCTAGTCGTCATTCTAAGACATTCCAGAAAAAAAAATTGGGGGGAACCGGGCCCGTTTCGGAGTTAGGGCTCCTCGAAGTTCCCACTTTGTGACGCAACATTTTTTTGGTAAAATTTTGTTTCTAGAATTTCTTTGGTCAAATTTTTGCTGTTACAGTTTTTGCGTACAAGCGCAGAATGCGTCACCTCCAGCGATATCAGTTGTTTTGGAAGTATGCACAGGGACTTGCGTCACTTTTACTATTTTGAGTGTTTTTGACTGATTCAGTTATGACGGTAAATAGATGTTGCTACTAGTGAAATGAAGACAAAAGTTTATTAAGACTCAATCTGTACAGTAGATGACTTTCAATTTTGTGCAATATTTCGTTTCAGCTGTTTGGCCAGCTGGTCCACGTACACAAACAAAGACAGTTAATTTTACGGTCAGGAGCAACGCACTTCAAGCAAAAGTGCTATTTATGACAGCTGCCAAATAGAGTACTATTTTTTATGAAATTTTATCCCCACTCTTTTTACAGTGGAAAATTTTGTATGAAGCACTGTCAAGTTTCAGTACCCTATCATGGCCCTACGTTAGTGAAGGACCGTGACGCAAGTCCGTTCACACTGAAAAATTAGACAAAAATGTTTTTCCGTAGGACTGAGGAGTTTTTTTTTGCTTTTCCCCCTCCGCTCCTACTTCACCCACTTATTTTATTCGTAATCTAGGCGAGTTCAACGAGCTATCAACACGCCTCATAAGGTTAAGATTTGGACGAGATCTTAAATTTCAAAACTTTCGCGTTCTTTCCTGATCAGCTGCCATTTGTGACGCATATCTTTTTGCGTGTCGAATCTGTAAGCGTCACCTACACCGATATCAGTTCTTTTGTAAGTGGATAACAGGACTTGCGTCACACCTCCACTGTCAGTGGTTTTGGGCGACTTAGAGTACCACTTTTGCTTGAAGTCAGGAGTAGATAAAAATGTCAACAGTGGTTTGTTTATTATCGTTTTAACAACACAACTAAAGAGATTGTATTAGTTGTTGTAATCCCAACAAAAATCTCTTCGAGAAAAGTGTGACGCAGTCTTTGAAATACAATTTCTAAAATGAATGATATCGCTAGAGTTGACGCTTTCAGCTTCGTTACGCAAAAATTAAATTTTACACCCAATTTTAGTTCAAACAAGCTGGCTTAGTTTTTCTCATCATCTACCAAATAATTTTTACCAAAAAAAAATTTAGACTGTAAACAACCAAAATTTTACCAAAAAAATCTGCGTCGAAAAGTGGCAGATGTTCAGGAACAGACCAGCAAGAAAATTTGCCTGCCACATGCGACGCAGATTTTTTTGGTAAAATTTTGGTTGTTTCCAGTCTAAATTTTTTTTTGTAAAAATTATTGTATTTCAAAGACTGCGTCACACTTTTCTCGACGAGATTTTTGTTGGGATATCAGTCGTTTTAGAAGTGTAGTCAACACTGCTTTTTATAACAGTTTACAGTTTTAATTCAAAAATTTTACGAAAATCGAAAATTTGACGAAATTCGAAAATTTGACGAAATTTGACGAAATTCGAAAATTTGACGAAATTTGACGAAATTCGAAAATTTGACGAAATTTGAAAATTTGTCGAAATTTGACGAAATTCGAAAATTTGACGAAATTCGAAAATTTGACGAAATTCGAAAATTTGACGAAATTTGACGCAAATCGAAAATTTGACGAAATTCCAAAATCTGACGAAATTCAGAAAATTTGACGAAAATCGAAAATTTGACGAAAGTAATTCTCTATCTGCCACCATTCAAGAAATATCTCCAAAACCCCAATTGACCCACCCATTTCCAACTTTCGAAATTTTTCACATATGCCCCTCTGTTCTACTCGTAAAACTCTGAGACTTTGCCGAAGAAAGTAATTCTCTATCTCTCATAACCCAAAAAAATATTAGTCCTTTCATCCTACGCTCGAGTAGCTCAAAATTTGGTCACTCTAATCACTCTAGCTCAAACGAATCTGACCCGATTTTTTTAATTATTTTTTTGTTCGAATCGTGTTACGAATACCTTTCATTTGATGACGCCTCTGTAGGTTTCAATACAGCTAAGCTACAGCCGAAAACGCGTTCCCGACCCTCGAAAACCACACTCAGAAACCACTTCGAGGCCAATACCGTCGATAGATAGACAGATAGACAGATAGATAGAAACATATACAGAGTAAGTTGAACGATTTTGATTGTTTGGAAAACGTTAATTTGGTGCATTTTCTATCAAAATGACCAACTTCAAAACGATGTATCTCCGGCAATTTTAAAGTTACAGGCCAAAGGAAAGAAACTTAAATTCTCGCCTATATATAGTTGCCGCGTCTCAAAAAAATTTCTTCGTTCTTTTTTTGGAAGTTAGACTGCGTCAAGTCCTCCGCTATCGCTCCGGACATGATCTTTTCTGTGACTTTGCATGCCATGGATATAAAAGAGTAGAAGTAAATATCGCAAAAAAACATCGCATGGAAAACATGTTTCGCATGGAAAGCATGTTTCGACAATAAACAAACCACTGGTTGCCAATTTTACCTATTCCTGATTACAAGATTAACTGATTTTGACTTTGTTTGTTTAACAGCTGGAACAGCTGAATCGAAATAGTTCACAAAATTGAAAGTCGTGCATTGTAAGCAAAATATGTTTTTTATTTTACAGCAACAGTTCTCCCTTAACAACTGGTGTGGTTAGTCCTTGGAAGACCACACGATCCGAATCGGATTTGTCTATTTCGCAATAGACATGTCCACCTCGTTTGGAGCTTTGTTTGGCGAGCAATTTAGTTAAGCCAAATTCAGCAGACCAGTATGAGGTCAAGGCACAGTGGGCAGATCCGGTTACCTGACCAAAAGAAAAATTATTTTTAAGATGGGGAAATAACCTTAATTTGACTTATAATTACTGGATCTTCAGCAACGCCCAGACTGGGTGCGAAAAATCTGGAGTAAAATTGAACTCCGTCAGTATTTCCCTTGACAGTCACTATTATTCCGAGGGGTAGACCTTCTCCTACATCATTAAATAGTCTATTGGTTCTATTGGTTGAATGCAATTAAAATTTTACCTTTCAACGTCGACAATCCAGAGAAATTTGGTTTCAATTCCAACAGTCCCTTCTCTCCGTTTTCGTCATACAATCTAACGAACAGATATTTTGTTGATGCCGCGTAATGAACACTATGTATTCGGCTCACATCAAGAGGTTCCAGCAAATATTCCAACAGTTTTGGCAGAAGTGAAAAATGTTGTTCAGTGTAGGGAGTTACGGGCGTGAGCGGAAAATTGATACCAATACGCCTTGTTTCCCAATTCATGGTTGCTCTTAAAACGCCTTTATATTTCGTTTCGAAATTGATGGTCGTTTCTCTATCTACCGGCACTTCCATTCGGTCAAACAGTACTCTCGCCGATGCCAAAGTGGCATGGCCACACAATTCAATCTCATCTGTCGGTGTAAACCAGCGTAACGTGTAATCGTATTCACTTTTCCGTGGAATGGATTTACTCCAAGACTGAGCGACGAAGGCAGTTTCACTTAAATTAATTTCGCCGCCAATTTTCTGCTTTGTATCGTCTGGTATTTCATCCTAAACGAAAACACGAGAATTAACACGAAAAATGAAGAAGATTTATTCAGGTATAACGTTACATCGAATGTGAGCAAGCAAACTGCAGCCTGATTACCGGAAAAACTCTTGTCCGGAATGCAGAACGCGTCGACTATCGAAAATGGTATTGCAGTCATGATCAAAATAGCAGCACAGCACAACTTGAACCTTTCGTAGTGAAGGGCATACTAATCTTGACAGAAGTTGTGCGTATTATATACGTTGATTATAAGGTAGCCGACAGATGTTACATTCATCTATCTAATCGCGACTTTATTTACCGAAATGAACTGATAAAACAAATCAAAACAAAAATAATTTTTTCGCATTTTGTTTCAAACGTGAATTGCCATGGTGATTAAACGGGCCACATTAGTTTGAAATTGCCGGACCCGTCAAAGGTTCCAAGAAATCCGAGGTACTTCTACGCCTTTCGCCTTCGACTCGAATCTACTATTTCACGCAGCACTACCCAAAAAGGGTTCATTTCATGACCAGTGCAATTCGAGCTCTTGCCTCCAGCACTCACTTGTCAAAATAACAATGATTGCAGCCAAGGACACAATCTACTATACACAACCGAATCAGACTGTCGACAACAAAAAACTCCATTTAGTTTGAACTAGTTCCCTAAATGCCCACAAAACAAGTAGCACTGTCAATTATGCAATGCCAGCGATATCAGTCGTTAATGAAATGAGTAAACAACGAACATTGAGACATTTTATCTTTCATGAGTCGAATTATCAATTTTAAAAGCCGTAAGTCATCTCTTATGAGAAGAATATGAGGACGACGTCATGGAACATCTTCAAATCTATTTTGAAAGGTTAGAATATTGCACACTAAAACCTACTTCTGTGCCCATAGAGCCGAAAGATTTAACATTTTTAGCCCCGTACGAAGTACAAAGGGGCTTATAGGATTACGATGCCGTGTGTTATTGATGGAATTCGAAGCAGACGGTAAGGGCAAAGTGTTTGCCTATGTTCATAGATGACGAATCTGCAATAAAAATTTTGTCTGTCCGTCTGTCCGTCTGTCACGTCGATATCTTGAGTAAATCAAATCCGATTTCAAATTTTTTTTTTCCCTGAAAGATAGTCGAAATAGTGAGGGTAAGTTCGAAGATGGGCATATTCGGGTCGGCCCTTCGTGAGTTAGGGCCACCTAAGTGATTTAAGGTCTTTTGGTGATATTTATGGCAAAATAAACGATGGAAATGTAAATGCCACGGCAAATGATAGGTATTGTCAATACCAATCCAGGAAAAAAAAGTTTTTTAAAATCGGGTGAGTGGACCGTGAGTTAGGGCCTTAGAAGTGAAATGCTACTAGGGCCCTATGTGTATTTTACATAGAACTCGAGTAAATTTCATCCGTTTTTCGTAATTTTTGTTTCATTTGGAAGGTAATCAAAGGCCGAACAGAATGTAGTTGAAAAAAAATTAAATTTGGGTCCTTGGACTAAGGCCACTACTAGGGCCCTATGTGTATTTTACATATAACTCGAGCAAATTTCATCCGTTTTTCGTAATTTTTGTTTCATTTGGAAGGTAATCAAAGGCCGAATAGAATGTAGTTGAAAAATAAATAAATTTGGGTCCTTGGACTAAGGCCGCTACTAGGGCCCTATGTGTATTTCACATATAACTCGAGCAAATTTCATCCGTTTTTCGTAATTTTTGTTTGATTTGGAAGGTAATCGAATGCCGAATAGAATGTTGTTGAAAAAAAATTAAATTTGGGTCCTTGGCCTAAGGCCGCTACTAGGGCCCTATGTGTATTTCACATATAACTCGAGTAAATTTCATCCGTTTTTCGTAATTTTTGTTTCATTTGGGAGGTAATCAAAGGCCGAATAGAATGTAGTTGAAAAAAAAAATAAATTTGGGTCCTTGGACTAAGGCCGTTACTAGGGCCCTATGTGTATTTTACATATAACTCGAGCAAATTTCATCCGTTTTTCGTAATTTTTGTTTCATTTGGAAGGTAATCAAAGGCCGACAGAATGTAGTTGAAAAAAAATTAAATTTGGGTCCTTGGACTAAGGCCACTACTAGGGCCCTATGTGTATTTTACATATAACTCGAGCAAATTTCATCCGTTTTTCGTAATTTTTGTTTCATTTGGAAGGTAATCAAAGGCCGAATAGAATGTAGTTGAAAAAAAAATAAATTTGGGTCCTTGGACTAAGGCCGTTTCTAGGGCCCTATGTGTATTTTACATATAACTCGAGCAAATTTCATCCGTTTTTCGTAATTTTTGTTTCATTTGGAAGGTAATCAAAGGCCGAATAGAATGTAGTTGAAAAAAAATTAAATTTGGGTCCTTGGACTAAGGCCACTACTAGGGCCCTATGTGTATTTTACATATAACTCGAGCAAATTTCATCCGTTTTTCGTAATTTTTGTTTCATTTGGAAGGTAATCAAAGGCCGAATAGAATGTTGTTGAAAAAAAATTAAATTTGGGTCCTTGGACTAAGGCCGTTTCTAGGGCCCTATGTGTATTTTACATATAACTCGAGCAAATTTCATCCGTTTTTCATAATTTTTGTTTCATTTGGGAGGTAATCAAAGGCCGAATAGAATGTAGTTGAAAAAAAAATAAAATTTGGGTCCTCGAACTGAGGCCGATACTAGGCCCTTCAAAAAAAAAATTTTAGGGCGATTTGAAATTTTTGTTTCATTTGAAAGGAACGTCGTACGGGGCTTCGTAATTGCGCTATGCGCAATTTGTAAGATGTACACATTACATAATAATTTTACTTTACCGACGTTTACGGGTGCAATAGGTCTACGGTCAAAGTAGGGTGACAGACGCACTAGGGTCACGTACGCAATAGATATACGGGTTTGTACGGGGCTCAGTCGCAGCAAACGCTCCGACTGTTCTGATGGCTCGTTTTTTTCAGTTTGCCTTTCTGAGCTTCTTTTTTGTACGAGTTTAACGATAAAAACCATACCGTCTTCACCGTCTACAAGCTCCTTACAACGCATTTACAAGAAAAAACAACACTTTTAAATAAATGAAGTGCTTTACATGTAGAAAGTAATCCTTCATTTAGTACAAGACAATAACCCTTTGTTCATAGCACTGCTCCTAGGATTAACGCGTCGAAACGCCTCCCAGTTTTAATACCTGTATACGTTTACATTTAGATGTGTTGTGTGTTTTAAACTAAACACCAAGAAAACCTGACCCCTGCCTGAACGGAAGAAATACAGAGCTTACAATGAAAATGCTAGGAGCAGTGCTATGCTTTGTCGCTTGAAATAAGGAGCCGGTTGTATTTATACACACGAACACACAATATATTCAAATTTATCTTAAAAATGTGTACAAATTGCGAGTGGTGTGTTTAATTACGGTGTGCAGTAATAAATAAAATTTAACTTAAGAAAATTAGAATCATTTTGCCATGGTTCCAGTCAACATTTAATTTCGTTAAAAAATATTTTTCTTGTTTTATTTCAAGTGGAACACTTCAACAAATTGTCCGTGTAAATATTCGGCATATCTTGTTCACTTTTGTTTGGTTCATTATTGTTATAAAAAGGGCCCTCCGTACACATTTTCTCTGTAATATGTATTTTGATAACTCAGCTTCAATTTTAAAAAATTTAGTATTTTTAAAACAAGAAATGTCTACCCTATACGACGGAATTTAAATTAGACGATAATGACAACTGATAAGCATTTGTCATCGAAGTTAACCTCCTATAGATCATAGATTTTGGTCATTTGAGGAAAGTACGAAAATGCGAAAACCCTATCCCTAGTTTTGTAAATCATGCCCGCACGTTAGTAAGCGGGCGTGACGCAAGTCACTACCAAAAATGTTTTACAAATTTTTTTTTTTAGGACGGCGGAGCATATTTTTAGCAACTTTTTGACTTCTTCCCTTGGCTCTAATGGCCCTCTAAGATATCTGGAATCTAGGAATCCATACGAGTTCAACGAGCTATCACAGGTTACTGCAGCTTCAAAATTGGCCGAGATATTGAACTTCGAAATGTTGATGTTTGTATGAAAATAAGCAAAATCTCGTGTTTTCAGATAACTCAAATTGGCTACGTTAGTTAGTTAGTTCCTATGAAAAAGGACGATTTCGTAACTCCTAAACGTTTCTTACGATTTTCCTGAAATTTTGGTTATAGGTCAATCTCGGGCCCTAGATTAAAATAAGATTTTAAAAAATGGGGGTATGCAAGCGTTTTTGTGAGCTAGGACTCCAGTAAGTTTCCATACAATGCCATATAACATCTTCCATCTGATTTTTCGATAGATTTGGGTGGTTTTCGATATAAGTAAGGTGTTCCGAGGTTGGTTCCTAAATTTTGGGATGAGAGATGATTCCTCTCGCACTTTCTAACTTCTATCGGATTTTTCGATGTATCTGGGTTGTTTTCGATATAAGTAAGGCGTTCCGAGGTTGGTTCCTAAATTTTGGGATGAGAGATGATTCCTCTGGCACTTCCTAACTTCCATCGGATTTTTCGATGAATCTGGGTTGCTTTCGATATAAGTGAGGTGTTCCGAGGTTGGTTCATAAATTTTGGGATGAGAGATGATTCCTCTGGCACTTCCCAACTTCCATCGGATTTTTCGATGAATCTGGGTTGCTTTCGATATAAGTGAGGTGTTCCGAGGTTGGTTCATAAATTTTGGGATGAGAGATGATTCCTCTGGCACTTCCTAACTTCCATCGGATTTTTTGATGGATTTGGGTTGCTTTCGATATAAGTAAGGCGTTCCGAGGTTGGTTCATAAATTTTGGGATGAGAGATGATTCCTCTGGCACTTCCCAACTTCCATCGGATTTTTCGATGAATCTGGGTTGCTTTCGATATAAGTGAGGTGTTCCGAGGTTGGTTCATAAATTTTGGGATGAGAGATGATTCCTCTGGCACTTCCCAACTTCCATCGGATTTTTCGATGAATCTGGGTTGCTTTCGATATAAGTGAGGTGTTTCGAGGTTGGTTCCTAAATTTTGGGATGAGAGATGATTCCTCTCGCACTTCCTAACTTCCATCGGATTTTTCGATGAATCTGGGTTGCTTTCGATATAAGTGAGGTGTTCCGAGGTTGGTTCCTAAATTTTGGGATGAGAGATGATTCCTCTCGCACTTCCTAACTTCCATCGGATTTTTCGATGAATCTGGGTTGCTTTCGATATAAGTGAGGTGTTCCGAGGTTGGTTCCTAAATTTTGGGATGAGAGATGATTCCTCTGGCACTTCTAAACTTCCATCGGATTTTTCGATGGATTTGAGCTGTTGTCGCAATGGGATGCTTACGAAACTAGTGACCCTTACCCATAAACTTCCAAAAGAACTGATATCCGCCAAAAAACCCTAAAGGGTGAAAGTGTGACGCAAGTCCCTGTTTCTACTTACAAAATAACTGATATCGCTGAGGGTGACGCTTTCTGAGACGAAAGTTTTATCAACAAAAAATTGACCCAAAAAATTTAAGAAAGAAAATTTTAGAAAAAATTGCATCACAAGTGGCAGATGTTGAGGAAACTAATGTTAGGAAAATAGTTAAAACAGGGAAAAATATGTCCTGAATCATCTGCCACTTGTGCCGCAATTTTTTCTAAAATTTTCTGTATTAAATTTTTTGGGTCAATTTTTTGTTGATAAAACTTTCGCCTCAGACAGCGTCAACCTCCGCGATATCAGTTATTTTGTAAGTAGAAACAGGGACTTGCGTCACACTTTCACCCTTTAGGGGAATGGCGGATGGCTACTACTGACTTTATTAAGAACTAGCATCAAGTAAGGTACCAAATGTTCGAATAGCAGACCTTAAGAAATATGTCGAATTGTAATTTCCTTTGCAACAGCAAGACTTACTCGTCATATTAGACGCATAGACGAACATCCCCTATTTGGCTTGAATTAATGAAAAAATTGTTCAAATGATAAAATCACTGAAAACAGATTCATTCAATGAACTTGTAATTGGTCAATTCCTTTCCTTTTCATTCGACTTTCGTATCGCTTCTTTTATTTTATTTTTGTTCAATTTTCCCTCCAAATTTGCACCGATTCATAAGACGTAAGTCTAATAATTCCAATAAGTCTGAATTGGTATATCTGTAAAGATTCAGTCAAGCTTATGTTGCAAATAAAAACGGTTGATAAGATAAACACCAGTGTGCAGAGTAGTAAGTTGTATGTTGTATAAATTGTATATACACTTATCGTAGCAAAGAACAACATTCAAAAACCATATTTACTTTTTCTCCGTAGACATAAATAAAACTACGAATTTAAAAAAGCTCTTTCAAATAATGTTAAAAGCTTATCTGGAGTGGTAATCGCAATTTGAGGTTTAACATTATTTTTTATGTAACGTAACGTTTTTTTTTGTACAACATAATACTTTCACTGTGTTGTGTGTATATTATTATTACCACTTTGCAAAAAAATAAAAGAGGAAAATGTAACATGTTGTCGTGTTATTTTTAAATTGCTCTTTGCCGTTAAAAAAAACATGGTTGAATAAGAGAGGTTTTTTTTTCGTACATTATATTACGTAGAGACGTATATAACACCAGTATAATGAACCTAAAATGGGCCTAGGTAATTTAATGTCTTCTTAGGCATATTCTAAGCAAGATGTAAGATAATAAAGATTAACTTCTACGATTAGTTTAAGAATTAAAAGCAAAGAAATGCAGGGAAAATAAAACAAAAAATTCAAGAAATAAAAATGCAAAATTTTGTGAAGTAATAGCTCTACACTGCACTCTTTTTAACGTTTCACGTGAACATGCATGACAGAGTGGAGAGCCGAAAAATAAACGCTGGCGGAGTCTAGTCGTCCAAAAAAAAGGTGGCGGCGGCGGCTAAGTACGGCTTAGCCGGTAAAAAAGTTCAAGCGGCCACTGGGCCTAGCCGCCGACCAAAAAGGTCGGCTGGCAGCGGCTGGATGACAAATTTTTGTAGTTTTCACGATTTTTGCAATTTTTTTTAAAACGAATTTTCACCCTTTTCACGAATCTTCGCTCTGTTCACAAGTTTTCGTGTTTTTAACGAATTTTTGCGCTTTTCATGAAGTTTCACATCTTTTACGAATCGAATTTTCGCAATTTTTACGAATTTTCACGATTTTCATAAAATTTGGGATTTCACAAACAAAAGACCATGTTCATCGACAATATTTTCAACATATTCTTGAAAAATTAACAAATTTACGAAAATTAAAGTAGAAAATATCTTAAAGATAGGCATCCGCAAGGGACATTAAAAGTACGGGTACATTCTCAAGTGACTGTATTGTCCCAAAATGGTTATTTGGATCACAAGGGACGAAAGTAAAAAAATTCAACCGTGTGCGAAGTTTGCAGCCCGTGGCCCCTGGTAAAAGAAAAATTTTTTCATGCTTCGGGGCCGAAAATGAGGGCAATTTTTCGAATTTTCTCGGGTTTCCGGCCCTCTGCATGAAAACTCACATGTGCACCTGTTTGGGACGGTTGATTTAAGGCACTTTCGCTTGTAAGCCTCACTTCGTTCGGCCTACAATCCGCGAAATTGCCTAAAATCAATCGTCCAAAACAGGTACACAAATGACTAATAAATTATTGGCAACGTTCTTTTCTATCACAACAATCACAGTGATCACAACGACACCAGACGGAACACATGTTGTTGCTGTCATTTACTTTCGCATCCTCGTTTGAGGGGCGAAAGTACTTTCGCTCCTCTGTTGGGAGGCGAAAGTATTTTCGCACCTCTTGTGATGTCGTGGCTAACTGAGAGTTGAATTTTTATACTTTCGCATCTCATTCGGGAAGCGAAAATTACAACTTTCGTAGTTGGTGTAATGAAAAATGAATTTTCATGCTTCGGGGCCGAAAATGAGGGCAATTTTTCGAATTTTCTCGGGTTTCCGGCCCTCTGCATGAAAACTCACATGTGCACCTGTTTGGGACGGTTGATTTAAGGCACTTTCACTTGTAGACCTCACTTCGTTCGGCCTACAATCCGCGAAATTGCCTAAAATCAATCGTCCAAAACAGGTACACAAATGACTATTTAATTTTGTTGGTTTGTGTCATCTTTTTGTCTTTTATGTATAAAATATACACCAGCCGCCGAGCTAGCCGACCTAGACCTCTGGCGGCGGCTTACGGCGGCTAGCTGCAATTAGCCGACCAAAATCTTCGGCGGCGGCGGGTAGTTTTAGGCCTAGCCGCCGTTTTTCGGCGGCTGAAATTTGGCGGCTCTCTAGTCTGTGCATGAACACATTAAAATGGCTTACGTTACGTGATTGTTCTCAGACTTAATTTTAATTTTGACTAGTAGGATACAAGCTGGCACCGTAGGCCTCCCTTCTGAATTAGCTTCAGACCTTAATTGAACACTACAGCTAAATTGGATAGGTTAACCAAATAAATTTTGGCTACATTTTCATAGCTCACATGTGATTTGTGACCTGACATGAAAAACCGCAGAAGGAAAAGCAAAACGAAAACCAAACAAAACATCAAACTCTGATGGAGTAGAATACCTTTTCTGTGGAGACTATGGGCTACTGCTACTACTACTAAAAGCAACGAGCTGAGAGCAAAGTCATTCCTGAAACAAAGAATCTTGTGAATCGGGAAGAAATGGTGCATGTCTCGTCACTTTCCCACACGCCTCAACAAAAAATTTCCCAGCGAGACATGTACTTTTCTTTCCGATTCACACGATCATAAAACAACGAAGTTACAACAGCCATCCCAATAATACCAATCACATTAGTAGAATTGAAGCTTTTCTGCCTCTTCCATCAATTGTCCCACGTAAATGAGGAGTTGAAGGTGTTCAAGAACACCTGGGAAAAAACAACAGTTTGCAGGCGATTACACGCTTTAGTTTATTTGCTATAGCGGTTAATGACAACATACTTTCATTACCGAAGCGCCGCAGTTTAAGATTAAAATGAGTTCTTAAAGAATTTTGACACATCGGTGCTTCTCTGGAAGAAACAGAAAATATAATTCACATCAAGAACAAATTCACTCTCCACCAATTACATATTATGTGCACAATGACTCGACGTTGAAGGCATTTTGTTATTATTTCACACTTTCCTTATGGTTTATCAGTGCTTACTCAGCAAATTGTAACACATAATGTGATTCACATAATATCGATTGAAAAGTGTACCTTTACTTACAGATATAGTTAATAATAAGCACTCGCTATTTTCTAGGAGGGAAAAAAGAAGCAAAATATAAACGCTACACCACTCATTCCCAATGGAACTGTGCAAACTATATGCTCAACTTTTCAACACGGATGTGCAAACAGAAAGTGTGATTTTTTTTTTCTTCTTTTCTATGGGCTCATATTGTATTCTAGGGGAGAAAAAAAAATAATTTAATTTACCACACAATCATTTTTTTCTCGGCACAACAGATTTGTTACTCTACATTTTGAGGACAAACAAGACTTTTTACGTGCAGCATTGCCGTTGTTACACTGCTGCTCGTAGGTGAAATTAGAAAATTCCTTAGCTGTAGGCATAATTTCCTAAACACCTTTTGCTACGTCAAGCTTATGTATCGGAAGAGTATTCAGCCTTCACAAGCCGCAATGAATTGTGGACGAAGACTTTTCCTGTTTCTTTTTTTAACGAAAACCAGAGAAAATGTTCATCTACTGTTTACGCGTAGGCTGTTCATTCAATTATCTTACAAGTTGCGTGCGTAGCTATACCACGGTGCGTTTGAATGAATTTTAACTGTGAGTTTGGATACCATTTTTAAATATTTTTGGATATTATTAGTCAGCTCGGAGCCCTGAACTCAGGGACGCCGACTTGTGTTTGCGAGTAGTGGTGCTCATACAACAAGCGAATCTGGGAGTAGTGGTGCTCTTTCAAGTAAAACTGGAAAGATGTAGTGGTGCTCATCATTCGAGTAGTGGTGCCCGAGCCTCGCTTGTCCTTAGAAGTCGGCGCCCCTGCCTGAACTAGGCTTCACAATTTTTTTTTGATTTTCATCCCTACCATCGGTAGCAGTGGAACATACGTCATGTAGTCTGCAAGGACAGTGTTTTCAAACGGTTGGGATTGGTAGTGGTTGGGATTCTAGTAGCAACGGCACAAAAATTCGGCCTCATGAGTGCAAGAAAGCACTAAAGTTTAAAAAAACATGATTTTCAAAAGGTCATACACGCGTGGATACTTGAGGTATGAAGCTAATAAATAGTTGTAGTAGTAGAGGGACAATATCTCTACCAATATCCAAAACATAGCTAACGCCGACCCGTACGAAACACCTATTCGTATCAAAAGCCTTTATTGTGAAACTCTTCATTTCTCTTACTTCATTTTCTTCTCTGCTGAAAAACTATTCTCCCTTTAAAATCACTTACATTATCCACTCTTTGCCTTGTTAGCATATACAAATAAATTGCCAGAGGCAATATAGACAGCCCCGTACGAAATCAAATTTCATAAATTCCTATTTAAACAGCTATATACCGCTATATTTACCTATATTTCACTGTAAATAAACATTTCACAGAGGAATATGCTATTATATAGCTCTATATGCCTGTATATAGCTCAATATAGCTGTATATAGGTATATATAGATGTCCGTATATGGAATCCCTGAAACCCCACACACATAACAAATTATTTCCATGTTAACAGAAACTCTCTAAGTATCATTTTCCCCAAGATACTTCAATTTTACTAAAATCCAATATGGCCGCCGGCAGCCATTTTGTTAGGAAACCGAAAATAGTACCGACGCTTTACATTCGTTAATACCTTTCAAACAAAAAAAAATTCATGAAATTCGGTCAAAATTTACTCGAGATATTGTCAAAATACACCACGTTCACTGTACTTCCGAGTAGCCAGATAAGAGCTCACTCCAAGAGACCTAGCTCACTCTCCGGAGAACATAATTTCATTAAAAAAAATTTCCCTGATTGGTACGGTCAATACCTATCTAATAAAGCTAAAACAGACGAAATATGTTCAAATGTGGCCGACCTACAAGCAAAAACTGCTTGCCGCCCTGTGCCTGTTCCACACCAAGGGGTCTAACTCACGAGTCGGTCATCCGATTTCCATAAACTTTTTTTTAGTCCGGAGATATCTTCGAAAAACCGTAACGCACTTATTGGGCCACAGCTCGGGAGGGGTCGATCCAAAATCACTCATCTTCGAACTTAGCCTGTCTTTTGACATTACCAAACGGGAAAAAAAAGAATTTTCAAAATCGGATGCGTTTTACTCAAGTTATCGTGCAGACAGACAGACGGACAGACGGACGGACAGACAGACGGACATTTTTTTTTTCGCGGATTTGGCATCTCTAGACAACCACAATAGGTTTCCCCTTACTCAGGGAGTCCAATTCGACGTGTTACAAACGTATGCGTAAACCTATAAGACCCCAGTACTTCGTACGGGTCTAAAAATTATTATTGGAAACCATCTACATATCCAAAAATATCAAAAGTGCATCCGAATGCTCAAAATTAAAATTTATTCAATCGCACCGTGATACTTCAAATTGGTAAACTATTAACGAAAGTCTGAAACACTCAGAACTACATTAGAAAAGCGACCTAATACGTTATTGTGTAAGCCAGTTGTAGATTTAATATTGCGATTAACAGATGAAGGACTAGATTTTAAAGTTTTAACATTTCGTGCACGTTGTCACCAACACAAAAATCTAGTTCTTCATTTGTTGAAGACAAAGATTGTGACGGTTTTCATTAGTTTTCTTTATTTGTAGTTTGAAAATTTAAATACGTGAAATTAAACGTGAATTACTGTTCGTTGGTACGGCAGTAGTGTGGAGGTCATTGAATATCTTGCTGCATATTAGATAATGTTAAATATTCCAATATGCTTGTGACGATCTGTTGTGCGTTGTCGCTGAAAACTGATTATGGGTTTTACAGTTTGAACGAATATCGTACAACAGAAAAATTAATGTTCGTAAATGCGGGCATATACAAGAAATCCCATTATTACCAGAGCTAAACATTTAGACATCAATCTTCACTATACGACATTTCATCATTTATAACTAAGTCGGCAGGAAGAAAAACAAATCGTAGAAAATATACAGAAAATCTCAAGAGAAAAGAGATAAATGAAAACAAAACTTTTCGATTCATTTCTTCAGACAGTTCTCCACTATTAGATGCGAAATCTCATTTGAAATTATCGTATAGGCTACGGCTCTTACACACTGTCAGATTTGCATAACTCAATGGAAAACGATGTTTGGAAAAGCGATGCTATATGTCGGATGTATTATATATGGAGTGGATGTGTGTGTGTGTGTGTGTATGCACAATGAGTTTTTCCAGCAACAACATTGTATACGATTTTTGAATGGGGATATAGTTGGCAAACAAACTATTGCTAGGGCTGGGTTGCTTTACATTGTTTGGCTCGTTGAAAAATGGAAAAATGAAATTATTTGACCTTTTCTTCCAAGCAAAATATATTAGGCAAAACGAAAAGGTAACTTTTTGGCAATAACAAGTTTAAGCTTTAACAGAGCCGACAGAGAGTATGATCATGAAATAGGGAAAATATAACAAAAGATAAACAAAAATAATAATAACAACAAAGTAACAACAACAACAGCACCAGCAAAACTTGGCCTAATATTTATTCAGCTCTGCATTGCGTTTTGAAACTGTTTTGGCAATGAAAAAGTTTTCAATTTTCCCTTCAGTTTTATAATAGGGGCATAACCAGCAAAAGTATACCTCCGTACATACATTCCCAGCCCATGATTAATATTTTTTTTTTCTTCCTTTTTAAAGTCATTTCTCGGCATTTTCACTTGAATTATGGAAAAGGTTAAGGGCTGATGGATGCTTACTTTTTCTTCTTTAAATTATGATAAAAGTTTCCGTTGAAAAAACAAGTGTTGCTTGTAGAGTGTTGTTTTATTTGATTCGAATAATTTTTTTTTTTTGTTTTTCCCGGGCTCTGGTATTGTCATGAAAAACAACTTTGCTCGACTAAAATTATATTGTTTTCAAATTGATGTTTAAATGTGGTTTTATTTCACAAACTTTTTTAATGCTAAAATGGAATAAAATGTTTAATAAATCATTTACTTGTTTAATGTTTGATTTTGCCGTTCGTTCGGTCGGTCGGTAGGTAGGCGCATTTAAGGTATGCGAAACGAGACTGCCGAGCTTTTCTTTTAAGCATTTTCAATTAATGTGTCGACAGCATGCGTCGAAATTGAATCAGAATGTATGGCAGGTTATTAACCGATCGAAATGAGGGGGTTTGGTTGTATTGTTTACTAAAATAGGGCTGAGAAAAAAGGTAAAATTGAAACGCTTGTACCAAGTTTGACCGTTCCTCTTTAATCATATACGTTTTGTTTGTTCGCTACATTTTCCACACATTCGAAACGCATACACATTTGAAATAGTTATTTGTATACTG
The DNA here is from genome assembly GCF_014529535.1 of Bradysia coprophila. Taxonomy (NCBI): domain Eukaryota; kingdom Metazoa; phylum Arthropoda; class Insecta; order Diptera; family Sciaridae; genus Bradysia; species Bradysia coprophila. The sequence continues at coordinate 1,118,778 of NW_023503295.1, read as the reverse complement.
AGTGGAGAAAACAGGAAATTGCAACAATAGCAATGTTTGCAGCCAGAGTGAAGCGAAGGCCGCAATTTCGGTCAGGTTGGAATTTTCTATTTTTCACAGAGGTGATTAGATTAGATTGGAATAAGTGAGTAGAAATTATCCAGCACCTAAGCCTCAGATGGGCCTGTTGTGCGTACCCACTGTAGTTTTATACAGGAATATAACAACAGTACTACATGTAGTCGTTTTATCTATTTAGACATAGATGTCGCCACCAATTGTTGATTATTACTGGTCATGATTACATCTAATTAGACATAGATGTCGCTTATAATTATATCTTTTCGACGTTTCTGGTCAGGATCATTTCTTTCGAATTAATGTTTTACGACTTTGTTACGGTCGATGGGACCCATTAGCTTACACTATTCGTTACCCTAATCATTTCTAGATTCGGTATGACCTTTGAATACTTTCGACGGCGGAAGTTGAATCCGGAACACATTGGATATACCTTGGGAAGTGCGGCAAAACAGGAAAAGTATACACTTCAAAGATCTTTTAACACTCAAAGTGTGACAACAGAAGCTTCTACATCGTTACCTATTTACAAAAATTATTTCCTCTGACTATTTACGTTAGAACATTGCACAAAAATGCCATAGAATTTCTGATTGGTCTACTCAACATCTATCATTTGACACACAGCACATCAATCTTGAGCAGGCTCTACTGAAGTTATCCTTTAAAAATAGGGTTTGTGGACCAGTAGCCAAGAGTCAAATAATTTTTGTAAGTAGGTAACGATGTAAAAGCTGTTGTTGTCACAATTTCAGTTTTTAAAGGTATTTGAAGGGTATATCTTTCCTGTTTTCCCGCACCTCCTTGGACTTCCCAGAACACAACGTTTTTCATGTGTGCAAGCAAACTGTGTGTCGACAGAAAAAACGAGCCGTCAGAACAGTCGGAGCGTTTGCTGCGACTGAGCCCCGTACAAACCCGTACATCTATTGCGTACGTGACCCTAGTTCGTCCGTCGCCCTACCCTTACTGTAAGCCTACTGCGCCCGTAAACGTCGGTAAAGTAAAATTCTTATGAAATGTGTACGTCTTAAAAATTGCGCATAGCGCAATTACGAAGCCCCGTACGACGTTCCTTTCAAATGTAACACAAATTTCGAATTGACCTAAAATTAAGTAAGTATCATTTTCACCGATTTATATTGATTTTACAAAAATCCAAAATGGCGACCGACGGCCATTTTGTTAGGAGGTGGAAAGTAGTACGGCTGCTTTACATTCGTTAGTACCTTTCAAACAAAAAAAAATTGAAATTCGGTCAAAGTTTACTCGAGATATTAACAAAAAACACCACCTTCACTGTACGGCCGAGTAGCCACATATAAGCATGTGATATCCCGGATATCACATTTCTTCAATACTATTATTTCAATGTATAAATTAGTCATATGAAAAGAAATGCGCAAATAAAATGCAAGGTTCGCGGAAATTTACTTTAACTGTGCCAATTTATTGCAGTTCATTTGAGTTCTAATTAATGCAACGTGGCAATTTGATATCTCGGTCAAGTGAGTTTTGTTTTTCGATCTATCCGAACTAAAGTTTTCAGTCCTAATTGGGGACTCGAAAGAGTCGGTCTCTATAAGAGACCAGTAAAAAATGTATTTTGGAAAAGAGAACAAAAAAAAAAGTATTTTTGGCAGTAAAATTAAAATTGTGAATTTGGCATTATTAAAAGAAAATGTGAAATGAAAAGTTAGTGGTTTGATTATGTTTCTGTGACCCTAGAACCCGGGTTATCACAATGGCATCCCTTGTGGGGACCATCAAAAGATGGTCACTATAAAAAAAAATTTGTGATGAGCTGTGGATTTTTTTTGAAACTTTTTGAGTTCATAAAGAATGTTCGAGGACAGAAATAATATGCAGATACCATGAAAAATTGTGCAAACCGTGCAGTGAATGTGATTGCACATGTATCAGAGATCAAATATTAGACTTTAAACCTGTGAATGTCGAACGAATCGAAGATACAATTGAAAATGTGAAAAATTTTGTTTGGAGAGGTTGAGAACTTTTGTGTGAACAAGTGAAACAGACTAAGTTCTTATTATGTTGCACTGGTTGGTTGATATGGCGATCGGACAATGGGACAATTATGACATCAAGTTTCAGTGGATTTTTGGAGATTTATGATGTTGATAGTTTTTGAGGTGTTTATAGATTCGGGGAATCTGTAGACATTATGTTTTTTGAAGACAATGGAGATTTTTGGAGATTTTTGATGTTAATAGTTTTTGAGGTGTTTATAGATTCGGGGAATCTGTAGATATTATGTTTTTTTGGAGACATTGGAAATTTCTGGACATTCTTAAATTCACTGGACAAACAGAGAAAGCGAATGGAGAGCCCAAAGATTACTCATTGCGAAACAACGAATGAGGAATGTGGTGAGATTGGTTGCAAAATTTTCACATGAATGTACTATATTCTCAGAACGAACGAGCTTGCGATTCCAAAATATTCTGGCAGGTGGGTCGAGTGGGGCAGATACTGGCGATCAAGGATGTGGTCACGAGTTTATTTACAATTTTTATTTCTGAATGTTGAACATTTTTGATTGAATTCCGAAAAATTTTATTCAGCTAAAATATGTTTTTGGTTAGAGAAAGTTACAATTTTCATTTCAAGTGTAAAAAAAAGGAAAATTAGAAACAAGTATGTGAAAAGGAGGGGAGGATGGATCGAAAATTTGTTCAGTTTCAAAGTAATGAAGAAAGTTTAGATACGACCTCAAAACATTTGGGAGCCTACGATTGTGATATCCCGGATATCACATTTCTTCAATACTATTATTTCAATGTATAAATTAGTCATATGAAAAGAAATGCGCAAATAAAATGCAAGGTTCGCGGAAATTTACTTTAACTGTGCCAATTTATTGCAGTTCATTTGAGTTCTAATTAATGCAACGTGGCAATTTGATATCTCGGTCAAGTGAGTTTTGTTTTTCGATCTATCCGAACTAAAGTTTTCAGTCCTAATTGGGGACTCGAAAGAGTCGGTCTCTATAAGAGACCAGTAAAAAATGTATTTTGGAAAAGAGAACAAAAAAAAAAGTATTTTTGGCAGTAAAATTAAAATTGTGAATTTGGCATTATTAAAAGAAAATGTGAAATGAAAAGTTAGTGGTTTGATTATGTTTCTGTGACCCTAGAACCCGGGTTATCACAAGCACACTGCAAGAGAAATAGCTCACGCTCCGGTGAATCGAATTTTATTAATTTTTTTTTTCCTGATTGGTACGGTCAATACCTATCTAATCAAGCAAAATCCATCTAAATACGTTCAAATTTGGCCAACCTACAAGCAAAAACGGCTTGCCGCCCTGTACCTAGTTCACACCAAGGGGTCTAACTCACGAGTCGGTCATCCGATTTCCATAAACTTTTTTTTTGTCGATCGGTATTGTAAATACCTTTCATTTGACGTATCACTTACAAGTGTAGTGCTTAAATGTCTGGAGATATCGTCGAAAAACAGTTAGGCACTTATTGGGCCCCAGCTCCGAAAGGGTCGACCCAAAATCGCCCATCTTCGAACTTAGCCTCACTATTTCGACTATCTTTCAGGGAAAAAAAATTTTTGAAATCGGATTTGATTTACTCAAGATATCGACGTGACAGACGGACGGACGGACGGACAGACGGACGGACGGACGGACAAAATTTTTATTGCGGATTCGTTATCTATGAACATAGGCAAACACTTTGCCCTTACCGCCTGCTTCGAATTCCATCAATTACACACGGCATCGTAATCCTATAAGCCCCTTCGTACTTCGTACGGGGCTAAAAAACATGGATTCGCCAAAGCATTTTCGAAAACATAAACAAAGTCCCAGCTGGAGAGAAGGTACTATACTTTTCTCACTTGAAATGTCATCCGACCAGTCGTCAAGAAAACACGATTTTGTCATGGCCAACTGAGGGGAGAAAATAAGGCAAAACACAACGTGCGCATGATAAGAAACAATTCGCTGAAACGCAAACAATTCGCTCGAAGTTATAGTTATTCTTTCCTGACTTTATGAAAGATTGATACAGTTTGATTGAAACCGAAACATAAATGAAAAAAATGTAGCACAGAAACGTATCCACGGACGACGATACACAAAAGCGATTGCATTGAGGTATATTGAGCACACAATTCATTCCGATTGAACAATTGATATCAAAACTCGCCAAATGAGTTGCTTAAATTTAGATGAACTGAAGTAATGAATTTGTGTTCAAGGATTTATGGAACGACGCGAATTTCCATTTGGATGGGTGTATTTTGTGTACAACCTCTTAGAAAATTGTGCTGGTCGAAGCGGTGTTTATAGAGGTCTGACCTTATTGGACAGATTTATTTAAACATAATATTAATTAAGTGGATTGAGCATTCACGGTGGCGCCGCCATCGCTGTTTAAGCAAAAGGTCATTTTCGGGGAAGTAATAGATTTCTTGAGAATGGAAAATATAGTATGTCACTGTGCATTTCGCTGCTCCATTTTTACCAAGGTCATTGGGTTAAGCAAATGAAGCAGTTAACGTGGGTCAGGTTGTTAGAAATAATCGTTGCGTTTTTTGCTCAATCGTTCGAGGCAGGCATGAGCGCCGCCGAAAATAAGCCGCCGATCAAGCCGCCGCCGGCCATTTTTGAGCAAGCCGCGCCGCAGCCGAGCCGGTGCCAAAAACACGGCTCAAGCCGGCTTGAAACGGCTGGAAAATGAAATAAAGATTTCGAAAGGTGAATGGGTGAAATAATTTTGAAAACCGAGATTCCTGTTGATCCTAAGCAGCTCAAGTACATTTTGAATTTTTTTTACAAAATTAAGAAAATTTTGAAAATTTTCTTGAATTTTCATGAATTTTCCAGAATGGTATATTACGTCCTCGCTTCTAAGTTTGTTGTTTTGGCAAGTATGACCTTTGCGGAACGAGCCGAAGGCGCACAATCAGTTAATTCACAAATTTGAGAAAACTTTATCGATCTTTGCGAATTTTCTCGATTTTTTTTTCTTTTCAATTTTTACTTGATTTTCGTGAGCTTTCGATTTCTTATCGAAAACCATTTTCTTAATGAGTTAAATGAGTGTACCGGAGCATGATTTTTCATTTAGTTCAAGTTTTGAGGCAATAAAACTTGACGTGTTAGTGAACCTTAGACTTAGAGACTTGCTTGTAACAAGACCAGTTCCACTTGCACTTTGAACAACCTAATCTACCTACATTTTCGCTTTCCGTACAATTTCATTTTCATGCTTACTAGTTCATTTTCCATAAATTTATCTCAACGCTTTTATTTTGAAAAAAAGTTAAAAGGAACCTCCAGCCGAGCCGTTTTAAGCCGGCTCAAGCCGATTTTTTCGCCGCCGCCGAGAAATTTTTTTTCGGCTAGCCGCCGCCGAGGTTTCTCCGTCGGCGCTCATGCCTAGTTCGAGGTTTGGCAGCATTGATTTTAATAATTAGGCGCGACCGGCAACGCGATGTTTTCCGTTGCCTGATTTTGATGTCTATGTCTTACGTTAAATAAATGATTTATGTAAGGAGAATTCATGGTTTTGGTGCTGCAAGAACTAGTGTTTCCCAAGATTCCCATGGGCCGGTAATAAATCTCATTGCGTTTCAATTATAATTCACTAGAGGTTCACTTGCATAGTTCTTATTTTAACACTGCAATACAATAGTATCTCCATATTTTGGTTAACGTTTAAGAGTTGTTACGCTTGGTTAGTTTCTTTTTTTTCTCTCAGTGTAGCGTATAACGTAAGTTCTTCTTTCAAATATTCATCCAATATAGTTTATTATAACGGAAAACACGAATAAAAGGTGCAAAAATTAAACCCTAAATAAAACTTGATTCGATTTAAATTGAACATGAAATGCATGTTCTGTTATTGACATATTAGCGATGCGCTTTTTCAAAAACTGTTCATAGTTGTCAGCTGTGGCTTTCATATTGAATGCAATTACGCAAGTTTTCGGTTTCATATTGACACCCGAATCAAGCACGCATTTCAATATGCTATCGCCATATAGCTTATAATTGTTTAAAAAAAAATGGTTGTTTGACTATACTCCACAAAAAATTTCGCTTGATATGTATCGTCAAAGAACTTACTGCGTTTGTAGATACAGACAGATCTTTTAAATATCGTCTCTGAACGGCTTAACAGCTGAACGTTTCATCGAATAGAACGTTGTCAATAGCCGTCCTCTATCGTATGTAGATTTTGCCCAACATATTTAGTTAAAGAAATGAAAATTAATTCGACGACAAGCCCAAAGTGGCATATTTTCGGCCTTCAACATCCATTTTTACCATGAAGAAAATGTACAAAAGTGTATAGATCATGGTGTCTTATCAAAAAATTATTGAAAATACGTCATTAGATTCTAAGGGTGTTTAGGCAACCTCAGCCAATACAGTTTTGTATGCTGAAGGTGGCATAATAGTTGGATGGGGCTCATTGCTCTGAACATAAAACACACATCCGTTACTCCGAATGTTCTCTGGATTTGGTTCCGACCACTGAACCTTGTGTATGAGCAATGCACTTCAAGCAATCGTTCTTCGAGTGACCGCTGCCAAATATGTACACATTTTTAATGACAATTTGTTCCACACTTTTTACAGTGCCAAAATTTGTATGATAAACTGTCCCGTTTCAGAACTGTGTTTATAGTACCACTCATGCTTGAAAAGCGATGACATGAGTCAATTTTCTCGAAACAGTTTTTTAGGAACCTTGGAACTTAGTTTAATTTTTGATTTAAAACTGAGAAAAGCCATCATGGGCGCGCGTTAGCATAGCGCCCGTGACGCAAGTCCTATTACTAGAAAAAATTTGAAAAAAATGTTTTTGTCGTAGACTGCAGAACCATATATACAGCAAATATTGAAGTTCTACAATTCGAAGACAAATGACTCCAAATTACCATTAAAAAAAACTAGGCGTCCGTACGAGTTCAACGAGCTATCACACGTTCTTGCAGCTTAAAATTTGGCCACGCAAAAAATCTTCCAAGAAGCCCCATTTCCATATATTTTGGTCAATTTCAGTACTTTAAACGAAAGAAAAAAATCCTACGTTACTTTGTTAGTCCGTCCGTCCGTGTTTCCTATCTTCTAAAGTCTTCTTTAGATTTTGTTGAAATTTTAGGAGTAGATTCTAGTCGTCATTCTAAGACATTCCAGAAAAAAAAATTTGGGGGGAACCGGCCTCGTTTCGGAGCTAGGGCTCCTCGAAGTTCCCATATAGGCCCCATATAAGAACACCTTTAAGTGTGTGTGTGTGTGGATGGGTATGGTAGAACTTTGTTCGCTTTTGGTATTTGGTGAGCTCTGCTCGCCTCATTTTTTTTCCCTAAACTTAGTATTTTTTAAATTTTTAAATTTTTCAAATTTTTTTTTAATTTTTCAATTTTTTTTTTAATTTTTCAAAATTTTTTAAATTTTTCAAAATTTTTTAAATTTTTCAAAATTTTTAAATTTTTCAAAATTTTTTACATTTTTCAAAATTTTTTACATTTTTCAAAATTTTTTAAATTTGTTTAAATTTTTCAAATTTTTTTAAATTTTTCAAATTTTATAAATTTTTTAAATTTTTTTATTTTTTTTTAAATTTTTCAAAATTTTTAAATTTTTTAATTTTTTATTTTTTTTAAATTTTTCAAAATTATTTAAATTTTTTGAATTTTTCAAATTTTTCAAGTTTTTTAAATTTTTCAAATTTTTTAAGTTTTTCAAATTTTTTAACTAATTCTTCCAAAAGAACTGATATCAGTCAAAAACACTCAAAAGAGTAAAAGTGACGAGTCCCTATGCATACTTCCAAAACAACTGATATCACTGGAGGTGACGCATTCTGCGCTTGTACGCAAAAACTGTAACAGCAAAAATTTTACCAAAGAAATTCTAGAAACAAAATTTTACCAAAAAAAAATTGCGTCACAAGTGGCAGATGTTGAGGAAAGTACTTTTAAGAAATTTTTTAAAATAGGCAAGAATATGTCCTAATACGTACGAACCTCCAGCGATATCAGTTGTTTTGGAAGTATGCGCTGGGACTTGCGTCACTTTTACTCTTCTGAGTGTTTTTGACTGATATTCAAGTCGCCAACGAAAAGGTTTCTGCACAAGATGTTTCTTTGGTTGGTCTTTTTCCCGGCATTTTTTGGATTGAAAATCGTTTTCCCAACTTTCATACCATTTCCCACTTTCGCTCAAAATTTACCCAATTTTCCCACTAAATGTTTTTGTAAAATGTGGGACTGTGAGTAAAAGCCAGGGACTATTTTTGAAAAACATTTTCATAAATTTTCCCACTTTTCCTAAAAAAATGCACGTTTTCGTAGAAAAAAATGTGAAAAAGTTGTGCAAATTTTCGAAAAATTTGGGATTTCTTTTTCAACAAAATAGTCCCTGAAAAAAGGTGAAAAAGGTAAGAGCAGGCGTAGTTACTCAATTTCCATCATCAGCTCATTGTAAAATGTTATCGGATGGATAGCAGAAGAAGAATGAAGTTTGATTAGACGATCAATTTGTCAGTTGTTCCATACATGCCATGCATAATAATCGTAAGAATGTTTGGCCTCTCACTAGCAGCTAAATTCAACGAATCTGGAATCGCATACATCGATTTTGCACCCCATCACTGCAATAATGGTAGCCTGAATATTGTTTATGGTATTGATTACATTAATTTATTGGCGTGATTTTCGAATTTAAGGCAATAAATTCACATAGGATTTCAGTACTTCGGTCGATTTTTTTTTTTTTTTTTGATGTGTGTGCTGCAGAACACGTTTTATTTATTATATTTTTTTTTATTGTATGTGGTTTAAGGGGTGCTCTTGTTTATGATCGAATTATCTGATTTATTCGAATTGTCTTCCCATAAAGTTGTAGAGAGTATGTAGAGGTGCCAATACACACGAAAAAAAAAATATTTTTTTTTTTTAATTTTATTTTCGGTTCCATTTTGCGGATGCTATCAGCGGTCACCTCTCAATGTGCAGATCCATATATATTTTGTCGAGTGGGGCATTTTTATATGGCTGACACATTGGTTTTTACATTTGTAGAAATGATGGAAAACATTCAAATCAATTCCGATGCATGAGAATTTATCGGTTAAACTTCAGGTGTGTTTAACGTAATTTAATGAACCGTAAATGAACTGCAGTGGTTTTTGTTTTTGTTGTTTTTTTTTTGGTGGGGTTGGGGTTTTCTGAAATATTCATCATGAACAATTTTGTTGTCGTTGTCCCTATGTAATGTGTAATAAATAAATTGGATTTAGGTCTTGGATGACATTACAATCAATTGAAAAGCATGACTGACATTCAGGTGGGTGTTGAATGTCGGTTTTATGGTAATATCTAGAAATAGAAAACGGAACTGCACAGAATATCATACCTCGAAAAATCACACACACAAAAAAAAACGAAATGAATATCAGAGAGGCAGAGAATATATTTCGTTCGTTTGGAAAATCAATGTCATTTTATAACAAAATTTTGTTGTGGTAAAATAAATAAGTGAAACGCGCACTCCCATATTCTATAATAAAATCAGAAACATTTTCTCTTTTCGCCTATCAATGATACGTGACTACGAATAAGTTGCTGGGGGTAATTTTCACACCATTTGTCACAAGTTTGTTCTTTTAATGGGTTACGTTACGCCTGTTCATGCTATTATATTTGATCACAAAACGTCTTCTTTCCTTCCTTGTTAAGTGGGTGTATTAAGTTTAATTGGGTTGATATGGTACCAAACTCGTTTGTGTGTTGTAATAAGAAGCAACAACGTAGTATTATTATAGAGCAAATGGTTCGGTTTCGGTTGGTTTGAAGGCAGTTAAATCTATTGAAGATCTAAAACATCGAAATGAGTGGAATATGTGTGTGTGTGCTAAAGTTTCGGTTCGGTTATGTAATCGATCGACGACGGTGTTTTTTTGTTTGTGAATGAGTGAGTGTGGTGACGGTGCCATAGAACAGGAAATATATAATCAAATATGCATTCATTTGCGTTACGTGCCGTTTTAGTTGATTGTTTCACTATTTTTAGCGACAAGTCTCCACCATTGACGGCATTTCGTTGTTCGAGAACAATGGACACGAACCGTGTGCCAATTACCACCGAACTTTGATAAACTGTCTCGAGTTGTTTTTAGCGATAAACGATGCGCTCGTCTTGGACGTGGTAGCACACAGACAATCATTAATCAGTTGCTAAGATGTTATATCGTCTAATGCGATGGCTTGAACAAATTAAAATTACGTGGGAGAATGTAATGAGTTCAGATCTTCCTCTATTACAGTTCGTCTCAGCACCAATTAATTTAACATTGCAGAGTTATTAATGGCTTCCTTTCCAATTATAATAATGAGTAACGAAACTTAATGACTATTTTAATTGTTACAGAATGAAATTTAAGAATGTTAGGCGATGCATTTCATTGTTCATCCATTACATGAGAGTGATATACGTTTTAAAGTGCCGTTTTCAATTCAAGGCTGTTAGTTTCGCGTGATTATTTGAAAATTTGTCATTGCTCTTAGTAAGAAACGGAATAGGTATACCTGAATGTGAATGGCCATAAAGATCACCCTCTGTTTGACATAATTTTGTTTTGTGTCGTAGCTTGACGTAATCGTTTATGAAGGATCACTGTGGGGTCTAGCTAACGCCCAACATGACTACGGCTCTGCCACTGTCGTATTAACTTTTCATGAACAATTCAATTGTTACAAACTCAAACTCTTCAACTTGAAAGTTTCCGAAAGCAACTTAACGAAATGGGTTCCTCGTTGGTTTTTTCTTGCATTCGCAATTTTATATTTGCCGCAGCATTGCATATTACGGCTGTTTATAAATTCCTGTAATTCACGCCTCAGAATTTGAACAAATGAAACGAAAAAAAAATTTCAAATCGCCCTAAAATTTTATTTTTTTGAAGGGCCTAGTATCGGCCTCAGTCCGAGGACCCAAATTTAATTTTTTTTCAACTACATTCTATTCGGCCTTTGATTACCTTCCAAATGAAACAAAAATTACGAAAAACGGATGAAATTTGCTCGAGTTATGTGTAAAATACACATAGGGCCCTAGTATCGGCCTCAGTCCGAGGACCCAAATTTAAATTTTTTTTCAACTACATTCTATTCGGCCTTTGATTACCTTCCAAATGAAACAAAAATTACGAAAAACGAATGAAATTTGCTCGTGTTATATGTAAAATACACATAGGGCCCTAGTATCGGCCTCAGTCCGAGGACCCAAATTTAATTTTTTTTCAACTACATTCTATTCGGCCTTTGATTACCTCCCAAATGAAACAAAAATTACGAAAAACGGATAAAATTTGCTCGAGTTATATGTAAAATACACTTAGGGCCCTAGTATCGGCCTCAGTCCGAGGACCCAAATTTAATTTTTTTCAACTACATTCTATTCAGCCTTTGATTACCTCCCAAATGAAACAAAAATTACGAAAAAACGGATAAAATTTGCTCGAGTTATATGTAAAATACACTTAGGGCCCTAGTATCGGCCTCAGTCCGAGGACCCAAATTTTTTTTTTTTCAACTACATTCTATTCGGCCTTTGATTACCTCCCAAATGAAACAAAAATTACGAAAAACGGATAAAATTTGCTCGAGTTATATGTAAAATACACTTAGGGCCCTAGTAGCGGCCTTAGGCCAAGGACCCAAATTTAATTTTTTTCAACAACATTCTATTCGGCATTCGATTACCTTCCAAATGAAACAAAAATTACGAAAAACGGATGAAATGTACTCGAGTTATATGTGAAATACACTTAGGGCCCTAGTAGCGGCCTTAGGCCAAGGACCCAAATTTAATTTTTTTTCAACTACATTCTATTCGGCCTTTGATTACCTCCCAAATGAAACAAAAATTACGAAAAACGGATAAAATTTGCTCGAGTTATATGTAAAATACACTTAGGGCCCTAGTATCGGCCTCAGTCCGAGGACCCAAATTTAATTTTTTTCAACTACATTCTATTCGGCCTTTGATTACCTCCCAAATGAAACAAAAATTACGAAAAACGGATAAAATTTGCTCGAGTTATATGTAAAATACACTTAGGGCCCTAGTAGCGGCCTTAGGCCAAGGACCCAAATTTAATTTTTTTCAACAACATTCTATTCGGCATTCGATTACCTTCCAAATGAAACAAAAATTACGAAAAACGGATGAAATGTACTCGAGTTATATGTGAAATACACTTAGGGCCCTAGTAGCGGCCTTAGGCCAAGGACCCAAATTTAATTTTTTTTCAACTACATTCTATTCGGCCTTTGATTACCTCCCAAATGAAACAAAAATTACGAAAAACGGATAAAATTTGCTCGAGTTATATGTAAAATACACTTAGGGCCCTAGTAGCGGCCTTAGGCCAAGGACCCAAATTTAATTTTTTTCAACAACATTCTATTCGGCATTCGATTACCTTCCAAATGAAACAAAAATTACGAAAAACGGATGAAATGTACTCGAGTTATATGTAAAATACACATAGGGCCCTAGTATCGGCCTCAGTCCGAGGACCCAATTTTTTTTTTTTTCAACTACATTCTATTCGGCCTTTGATTACCTCCCAAATGAAACAAAAATTACGAAAAACGGATAAAATTTGCTCGAGTTATATGTAAAATACACTTAGGGCCCTAGTAGCGGCCTTAGGCCAAGGACCCAAATTTAATTTTTTTCAACAACATTCTATTCGGCATTCGATTACCTTCCAAATCAAACAAAAATTACGAAAAACGAATGAAATTTACTCGAGTTCTATGTAAAATACACATAGGGCCCTAGTAGCTTTTCACTTCTAAGGCCCTAACTCACGGTCCACTCACCCGATTTAAAAAAACTTTTTTTTCCTGGATTGGTATTGACAATACCTATCATTTGCCGTGTCATTTACATTTCCATCGTTTATTTTGCCATAAATATCACCAAAAGACCTTAAATCACTTAGGTGGCCCTAACTCACGAAGGGCCGACCCGAATATGCCCATCTTCGAACTTAGCCTCACTATTTTGACTATCTTTCAGGGAAATTTTTTTTTGAAATCGGATTTGATTTACTCAAGATATCGACGTGACAGACAGACGGACAGACGGCCCAAATTTTTATTGCGGATTCGTCATCTATGAACATAGGCAAACACTTTGCCCTTACCGTCTGCTTCGAATTCCATCAATTACAGACGGCATCGTAATCCTATAAGCCCCTTCGTACTTCGTACGGGGCTAAAAATCAACGTTGTTTTGTTGGCTGCGCCATTGTGAGCAGTCTTTTCTTCCGCTAACAGAATCTTAACAAAATCTCCTTCACCTCATCTTTTATATGAGGACATTGTGAACGTGGCTGATTCAACGCCGCGTTGATTTCCGTTCATGGCCCTAGGTTAGTGAAGAGCCGTGACGCAAGTCCGTTGACACTGAAAAATTTGACAAAAAAATTTTCCGCAGGACTGAGGAACACGAACTTTTTGACTTTTCCCCCTTTGCTCCTACTACCCCCAAAGTATTTTATTCGTAATCTGGGCGTCCATACGAGTTCAACGAGCTACCACACGCCTCATAAGGTTAAGATTCGGCCGAGATATTAAATTTCAAAACTTCAAAATTTGTATGAAGAAATTGATTTCCATTCATTTTGAAATAGATGAATTTTACCAACCTTTGTCACTTTTTCACTTTGTCCATTTGTCACTTTGTTACAGCGAAACTTTTGAATTTACCGGTGGATTTGGCGGAAATTTTCAGGGTATGTTAAGGACGTAATTTGAAGGAATTTTTATAAAAGTTTATAATTTCGGAGCTATGAGCGTGTGAAGCTATTGAGCTATAGGACCCATAACTCGGAAAATACTGCAGATAGAAAGTTTGTTTAAAAGACAAATTTATAGAGTTTCCCATTCTAGTCGATGCGTGTTTCATGGTTTTCGCTTATTTGGGAGCTATGAGCGTTTTAAGTGCATCAAATTTTCGAATTCCGTCAAATTTTTGAATTTCGTAAAATTTTCTATTTTCGTCAAATGAAAGCTGGAAGGCTCTGATCAAAGAAAAAGCTATACAGTTTTGTAAGAAGAATATTTCGTTCAAACTGCACTATATGATTGCCAATTATCTGCGACCAAATTCTGCGACACGCGAAAAGATAATGCGTCACAAATGGCAGCTGATGAGGATAGTACGCGAACGTTTTATCAACAAAAATCTTACCAGAAAACTTTTAGGAAGAAAATTCTAACAAAAAAAAAATTGCGTCACAAGTGGCAGATGTTGAGTAAGGAAAATTTTTATAATTGTGAAATATATTGCTTTAAAGAATGGAATTCAAACGGAAGAAAGCTTAATCATCTGCCACTTTTTGACGCAAATTTTTTTTGTTATAATTTTCTTCCTCAAATTTTTCTGGTAAGATTTTTGTTCATAAAACGTTCGCGTACTATTCTCATCAGCTGCCATTTGTGACGCATATATTTTTGCGTGTCGACTCTGTAAGCGTCACCTACACCGATATCAGTTCTTTTGTAAGTGGATAACAGGACTTGCGTCACACCTCCACTGTAAGTGGTTTTGGGCCATTGAATATTCGGTGTAATCACAGTTCTGACCACGTAAAAAATCCCATTTCTGTATCAGTTGTTACGACGTTTTCTCTAAATTTTTTCATTTCGTATTTTAAATGGGAAATCATAAAAATCAAGAAGAGCTAACAGTTCCCTTTGACATTAGGGCAAAAGAAAAATTTCGCATCTGTTACTTTCGCATCGCTGTGTGAAGGCACAGTAAGATATGAAAATGGAATTTTTTGTGTGTGCAAAACAGTACGCCGTAGTACATACAAAATTTCGCTCCTTCCCGCTAGTCTAACGCACTTTTCTACGATCGCTTTTCCCTCTGCGTAATTTATGAACACCTCTGCCAGCACTCGTCCGTCCAAAAACCTTAAAGTCAATGATTACACTCAAAAACCAATATTTGAAGTGATTGTTAGCTTTCCACCAGTGTAGATCGAATAAAGTGCTTTGCTTTATAAGTGCATTTCCACTCACTATACAAATTCCTTCCTTTCATCATCGCACTGACACAGACCAGCTGTAAACTATGAATATATGTATGTTTTCGGAAATAGCAGAAAAAAGCAGTTAATAAATAAAGAAACAAGAAACTCTGCACACACCAACTTTATAACAACACTTTATCATCAATAGCATGCTTTGTCATATTATGTTCAGGAAAACGCTGCTTCAATGCATCATATACATACATGTTGTGTACATAGATGCGGTTATGACTTTCCGTATAGGTGCAGATCACAGAAGAAGAAGAAAAAAAAAACACTTTCCAATGGATAATATTGTGTTTGTATGGGATGTACATAATATGCATATATATAGAAAAATGCAACGTGCAGACGATTTTCTACAACATTTTAATATTAGTGGTGCATATCGCACTCCATAAGAGTACAGGACGGTTTGTACTTAAAGTCTCCACAAACCTCTGTTTACAGGACTCCCACGCAAAATGAAGCCACCTTATTTAGGAATTTAGAAGAAAATTAGAAATTCTGAAGTTCAAATTTAAGAGTTTTCGAACCGAATTCTCAAAAAAAAATTGAAAAAGATCCAAAATGTTAACTTGAATGAAACACAAAAATTTAATAATAGATTTCAAGGGATCGTAGTGACAGCTGTCAAATACAGTCCTGTTTTGCATGCAAATTTTGTTCCAATTTTTTTAACAGTGCCAAAATTTGATTGACACCCTGTTCTCTTTAGAGTGTCAATCATGCTTGAAGTGCGTGCGTAACGTACACATTTTGGCACCAAATGATGTTTCTGACTGTTGTTTTTAAGGATACTCGGATTCCAGGTTTTCGAAAGTGTATACACACGGCAGAGTAAAATAAACCAGGCAGTAGCGGTTCATTTTCGAAACGTCAGATAACGGACCTAATACGCTGCATGAAAATGAACTCAAATGAACACTGACATAAATTGGAAAAAAAAATCGCAAAAAATATAGGGCTACTAGATTATTCAGGTCCCTAGTCAAATCAGCGCTCCTGTCTGGTTAACTTTACCCTGTCGTGGTATACAACGCTACTGTCCATTTAGAGAGCGATGTATAAGCGACATATAATGTCAAAATTGACATTAGAACAAAAGAATTCTGTCATGTTTGACACTATACGTCGCCCATACGTCAGTTACTGACCATTTAGAAAGCAATGTAAATGTGACAGATGAGTAATTACAACTCGAATTTTCATTATAATTTGCAATTTGTGAATGAAATTCGGAGTTGTAATTGCGTATCTGTCACTTTTACATTGCTCTCTAAATGGCCAGTTCTGAGAACTTCTACCATGTGCGTGCATTGATTGCAAGTTTGGCAACTTCGAGTTTAATTTAACATTTGAGTTTAAAATTTTGGCGCGTAACGAATTTTTATGAGAAAAATAAAATTTTGGCAGAGAATGAAATGAAAAATTAAGAAAAAAACGAAGGATCTATCAAAAATTAGGAAAAAAGGAGGATTGGGAGGCCTGAGTCTGTATCCCTATAGTCAAGTGAAAATTTTCATATGCTAGTTGTTATACCGTATGATAGATAATGTGATGTGTAAATTCTCATGAGTATGCACATTCTTTATACGTCTGGTAATCACGGAGTATGCAAACTTCACTTTCCACAAAAAAAACCGTATTGTAGCAATTTCTTTGTTTCAACCAAAGAAGATGACACACTCATTTTCATTTAAAAAAAAACGCTGCATCTAAGTACATGCCAAAATGTATACCGTGCAGACTCTTGAAGTTTTAAATTCAATAGAATTCGAATTCAATTGGATGTTGTGCATATTGAATTGAAGAGTAAAATCAAATGCACTGAAACATATAGAATTGTGTGTGCTATAAAGGCGGTGACATTCAAAATTATTTTTTGCAGGTGAAATCGAACATTAATAAATTTTGGAGTAGAAACGCTAGGTTAAATTAGTTTAAAAGGATGAATATGATAGAATAATGTCATTGCATGGACCATTCATATAGTAAGTATTCAGTTGCAGTGGAGAAAGTCTAGACGAAATCGTCTGCTCCACAAATTTTATTTTTTTTTTCATATCTTTTTGCTTATTATGGGGGAAGGGGGTCCAGAATTCGCCTTTTTTCTATTATTCTAAAACCAGCCAATCTAAGAATCTTTTCTCGATATACTCTTGACATTTCAGACTGCGGGAAAGTCCCAGCGATTAAAATGTCAGATCAAATTAATTTTATGTAGCTGGCCTTGTCAAATGCGATTGCATAATGCTTAGTTTCCCATTACCAAAAAAGTAGTCCGAGTGAGAGACAAAATTGATTTTTTTTTTCAATTTTTGCTTTGGTTATTTGACATCCCGCTCTCTCACGGTTTTCTTACGGAGTACTTTTTGATGAGAATGCCACACAGTGGACGACAGGCTTCAAAAATCCGCTCCTGTGGAATGTAGAAAAAGACGCTTAAAGTGAAGAAAACGTACCAAAAAGTTCTATTGAAAGGCGGCAATATAGAAAATTCAATAAAATTGCAAACGGCCGGTTTCAAATGTTAGTCACTGTTTTAAAGTAAAAAAAGTGTGAAAGATAGGAGAAAGCGAACCGTTTGTCATTTTATCGAAAATTCGAGAGTATTCAAACAAATGATGAGGAAAACTATCGTTATTTTTGAAATTTTCGTCTTTCGTTTCCAAGATTCTCTCAGCACCTGTTGAATGAAAATTCTCTACAAATATGACTACGAAGATAATGAGTTACAGAATTCTGGACCGGCGGTAATAATAGTATGTCACAGCTACATGAAGTATATAACGATACATGTATGTACACGAGGCTTGCCCGATTAGTAGTATATTTCGAGTTATATACTTCATGTAGTAGCTGCATCATAATCATGCCCGCACGTTAGTAAGCGGGCGTGACGCAAGTCCACTACCAAAAATGTTTTAACAAAAAATTTTTGAGGACGGCGGAGCATATTTACAGCAACTTTTTGACTTCTCCCCCTTAACTCCAACGACCCCCAAACTATCTGGGTATCTCGAATCTAGGAATCTATACGAGTTCAACGAGCTATCACACGTTGGATTGGATTGGATTGGATTAGATGGGAAGGGGGTTAGCCCAGCACCTAAGCCTCTAGTGGGCCTGTTGTGCTATTGCACAAGTCACTTGATCATATGAATTGTGATTTTTCATCATATCTCTTCGGACTCAGATAGCTCACAAATCGACCGTGTAAACGTCCCATACGTTGTGAATTCACTGAGCCACGAGTAGTATGCGAAGACCACAACCATCACTAATGACTCATGCATTTTCCCAATGAGCGACTAGTCGATCATAGATGGCGCTTATCCTACAGTCTGTTGTATATTGTGAATTGTGTCATTGACATTATGTCAATATGGCGTGATTGTTGCGAAGAAATCGAATATTGGATTTCTTTGAAATTTGCGACTTTGTTACGGTCGTACAGCCTAACTAATAGATAACTAATAGCGAGTGCTAGCGAGTGCTATAATAGCGAGTGCTCACCAAGTGATTAGAAAAAAACCAGGCAAGCATTTTTGCACCGGGAGTCGAACCCGGGACCTCTTGGGTATGCTCCTATGCTCTACCGATATCACACGTTACTGCAGCTTCAAAAATGGCCGAGATATTGAACTTCGAAATATTGATGTTTGTTTGAAAATAAGCAAAATCTCGTGTTTTCAGATAACTGAAATCGCCTACGTTAGTTAGTTAGTTAGTTGGAAAAGTGGATCCAGCAACTCCTATACGTTTCTATAGATTTTCCTGAAATTTTGGTTATAGGCCCAAAAATAAGAATGGAATTTTCAAAAGTTGGCAAAAACCCATATCTTGGGAGCTGGAGCTCCCCAAAGTCTACATATAAATGTCATATAAAAGCCAATTTGTATGTGTGTGTGTGTGTGTGTGTAAGTTATATATTTTGTTGCATGATATGGATGGTAATGTGGTGAATGGTGTGTGTTTTTTTGGGATGTATTTCATGTTGGGAATTGTTGGGATCATTAAGTATTAGTGGAAGTAGGTCGGTTCCTAAATTTTGGGATGACAGGTGATTCGTCTGGCACTACCTAACTTCCATTGGATTTTTTGATTGATTTGGGTTATTTTCGACATAAGTGAGATGTTCCAAGGTTGGTTCCTACATTTTGGGATGACAGATGATTCCTCTGGCATTTCTTAACTTCCATCGGATTTTTTGATTGATTTAGGTTATTTTCGACATAAGTGAGATGTTCCAAGGTTGTTTCCTAAATTTTGGGGTGACAGATGATTCCTCTGGCACTTCCTAACTTCCATCGGATTTTTTGATTGATTTGGGTTATTTTCGACATAAGTGAGATGTTCCAAGGTTGGTTCCTACATTTTGGGATGACAGATGATTCCTCTGGCATTTCTTAACTTCCATCTGATTTGTCGGTGGATTTTGGTTATTTTCGATATAAATGAGGTGTTTTAAGGTTGGTTCCTAAATGTTGGGATGACAGATGATTCCTCTAGCACTTCCTAACTTCAATCGGATTTTTCGATGGATTCGGGTTATTTTCAATATAAGTGAGGTGTACCAAGATTGGTTTCTAGATTTTGGGATTCAGACTGATTTCTCTAGCATTTTTCAATTTCCATTAGGTTTTTTGATGTTGTCAAAATGACATACTTACAAAAGTGGTGATATCAGTCAAAAAACCCTTAAAGGGTAAATGTGACGCAAGTCCTTTATATTACTTACAAAATAACTGATATCGCTGAGGGTGACGCATTGTGCGTCGTACGTAAAAGTTTTATCAACAAAAAATTGACTCAAAAAATTTGTGAAAGAAAATTGTACAACAAGAAATTTGCGTCACAAGTGGCAGATGTTGAGGAACGTATTGTTAGGAAAATGGTTGAAAAATGTACTGAAAGAATTTAAACGAATGAAAACCGAATCATCTGCCACTTGTGACGCAAATTTCTTGTTGTAAAATTTTCTTTCGAGATTGTGCTAGTTAGTGCAAACGTTAAAAAATATTCATTTGTATGCTTGGTAAAAGGACCGAAAGTAAAGCTGTCAATTCGCGGGGCGAAAGCTTGCGCTTTCACCACTTTAATTGACATTTCTTTACTTTCGAACCTCTTAGCAAGCATATAAAACTTAATACGTAACTCTTTCGGCCTACTGAATCGATACGTAAATAACTATTCCTACTTATGTGATGTTCATTCCTTGTTATGTATCGCCTTTACATTCGTACCAATACACTCTCGTACGTATAGTAAATGGAATATTTTCGCAAAACGCTAGAGTTTAAAAAAAAATGGTAAAAAAAAACTGCACAATTTTCGAACATCTACTTCGGAGGCTGCTGTTTAAGTCTTCTGTAGGTAATCCGATAAAATTAGCTTACAACACCTAAAAAGAGTAAAGCTTTCATCAAAAAAAAAATATCAAAACAAAATTATCTGAAGTAACTTTGTATACAAGTAGCAACTTGAAAACAACATTTATAATGCCAAAAGAATGTTCTGGCATTCCATTGCAGAGTTAATTTCGAAACTGAATTTTCGTTTGGCTGGTAGTATAGTTCTTATGACAGTAAACTTCCCTTGGTTATAACGTCTGATGCTTGCAATGAGTTTATGGGTTAAGTTTTCGCTCTTACTATTACTACAACAGCATAGCATTCAATATAGTATTACACAAAGGGAGTTTGCAACTTTGGAGTTTATGCATGAAATTTCTACTGCTTAATTATTTCCGTTTAGTTGAATGTTTGATGGATATGAGATTAATAAGTTCTGCACATGATTTGATTATGGCAATGGTATACTATGTAAGGCAGGTGTGTGTTTCGAATTAATTAAATGAAATATCCATTACTCCCGTATCATCCATTTTCTAATTCTATAGCTATACAAGATCGAATTATTGAAAGCTTGCAATGGTTTTCTTTTCGTGAGAACCACAATTGTTAAACTTAAACCCCAATATTAAATTCAGGCCTTCAACAGCAACGCAGGCGCGCCGAATTTTATTTTGTTCTTATGGGGCTACAAAATCGACTATACAAAAATTAGAACCGAAGGCGAGGAGACACGTATACGTAAAAATAAATAACTTAAAAGTTATACCGGCTTTATGAGTCCATTGCAGGGACTATTTTTGGGAAAACAATTTTTTATTTATTTCTAAATTTTCACGCTTTATTTCCAGGTTTCACGTAGAGGATAATGCTCGAGCAGACACTTTAGGTACACCGGAAAGTGCTAAGGGGGTCGAGGAATAACTCCAAATAAATTTATAAAAATCAAAAGTCAACTTTTTGATTTTTAGAAATTTATTTGGAGGTATTCCCCGACTCCCTTAGCACTTTCCGGTGTGCCTAAAGTTGACAAGTCACAATAACCGGCAACTCTTGAAGTCGGTTATATACTCAGAAATATGTTTTTTTCGGGTTCTCTATGGTTCTACCACGTAGACAAGGTATTCTCCTTCTCTGCATTGTTTATCATCGTCTTGGTTTTAGTGAAAATGTCGTTCAGCTGTAAAGTGTGTTTAGGCGCGACCGTCAGTTCCGGTATCGTCGTTTTCAGTTGTCTATCCACGCCATTAGTCGTATAAATTTATACGTCAGAGAGAGCTTCTTTCTCCTTTATTACGATCAGTTTTTCTATTTTGCGATTTAGTATGGAAATGAAAACCAAAATTGAGATATCTTTGCTGTTTTAAGTGGTTTTTCATATTTTTTTGGACCAAAATGTTTTAAAATGTGTTTGGAATCGATTGGCATTATCAGATTGTGTGAAAATATTTTTTTTTCTATTTTATTATTGTGTTAATGTCAATCGATTCCAAACACACTTTAAAACATTTTGGTCCAAAAAAATATGAAAAACCACTTAAAACAGCAAAGATATCTCAATTTTGGTTTTCATTTCCATCCTAAATCGCAAAATAGCAAAACTGACAGATTGTAACAAAGGAGAAAAAAGCTCTCTCTGACGTATAAATTTATACGACTAATGGCGTGGATTCACTTTTTGCGCCATTCGTGGGATGTAAGCCACAGAGATGAGCCGGTTATCCCAAAAACCGGAATTTTCGGTTCGGTTTGAACCGAACCATAAACTTCGGTTCGGTTTAGACCAAACCGAATATTCCGGTTTTCCAGTAAAACAATATGCAATGAAGCCAGACTCGTCTAAATTGATTGATTTGATTATTAACTCACCGAAAATAAGTAAACGGAGCAATAATATTCAATTTGTGTGAGAGATCATGTTCGAGAGACTTTCTGATTTCGGTACAATTCGTATTAAATTGCCCCGTTTACTTATTTTCGCTGAGTTTATAATCAAATCAATCAATTTTGACGAGTCTGGCTGCATTTCATATTGTTTTACCGGATTTTTTGGTTCGGTTTGAACCCAACAAGTAAATTCGGTTTGGTCTAAACCGAACCGAAGTTTATGGTTCGGTTCAAACCGAACCGAAAATTTCGAACTTTCGGATAACCGGCTCACCCCTGGTAAGCCATGCTTCTGAAAATACGCTGTTGCTTTTCGGTTCTTCGTTGTTGGTTGCATCGGTTGCATCTACTGTTGCTTGCTGTACATCAAGTTTTTTGAGTTCGAAAATACCAATTGCTTTATGTAGGACCCTGTCCGGATAGTTGTTCTTATGCAGTGACTATCTGATGCGTTGAATATTTCTGTTTTAGAAAATAGGATCACTCAGTGATCGAACTATATATTCTATGGCAATATTCTCCTTCATTTTCAGTGGGTGTGCCGATAAAAAGTTTATGATGCGTTTCGATGATGTAGCTTTTGCGTATCAATTCGTTTTGATCGTCTAGTTATACTTAGAGGCATCGATCACGTTTCGCGGAATATTGTTCATAAATTTGCATAATCCATATGCAAATCAAACGTTTGCTCAATAATTTCAATTTTGATTATTTTAGGGTTGAGGTTAGGGTCAAGTTTAAATATATGGCGGTTGTTGGTAAGTCAATCTGCATTTCCATACAAAATTTCAACTGAGTTGCGCTACAACTTTGTTTGAAAATTACAGCACAGGTCTGTGGATTTTTTGCGATAACGCCGTACTATGTGTAACATACAAAAAGTCCCATGATCGTAGTTAATTTATTTAACACAGATACCAAATGTCATGTGGAATGTGTGGAACGCAAGTGCTTGGAGAAACAGCGACTGCTACGTAATTGACGTCTATTTTTTTGTTTTGTTGATTTGTTGGTTTTTTCGAGTGCTTTTCGATTTTAACATTTCTTTCATTTTGTGTAACAAGGAATGAAACAGCTTCGAGTTTTGTGTTAAAATTGTTTTAAAGTCTTATAAATTGTGTAGGTTTCAGATGTGCTTTTATATAATAAGCCCTAATTTGGCCGTAAAATCGTAAACTTTTTGAGTGATTTGAGTGATTTGTTTTCGTACATAACTCATTCGGTTCTTGCTTTTTTTTAAAGAAAACTTAAATTAATTTGATAATGCAGTAGGCAAACTATCTAAATTAATTATTTTCCACTAATTTGTCACAACTTTTTATTCATAATTCAATCCTGAAAATTTGTCATTCCAAAAATACATTGCTCGTACGCATACACATCCGCAACCAACAAACGTCAATCGGTTTTCATTGTCTTGTTAGATTTTTTGTTTTTGCCTACATTAAACCAGAGAGCTCTCAATATTTCCGAATTTCCGAAGACGTTTACGAAAAGGTCGATAAACATTCGTTAATGTTTAAATTCATTGGAGATCTAAACATGAATGAAAATGATAAAAATTCAATGGACTGTTGTATTTTATCGATGATGCGAAGATCTCTACGGCAAATTGGGATGCATATTGGGATCGGCAAAAGATTTAGACAAAGTATTAGAAAACAATAGGAAAGAGTTCGATGAAACTGTGTAGTTTATGTAAAAAATCAAATAGGAAAATATTTCTTTTCAAGGTCCCTGATGGTACTTAAAAATGAGAGGCAACCATTCTGTTTTCTGTCAGTGGATCTGAACCTGAAAATCAAAACCTGATCTGACCTGATTTTCATTTGACCCGACCTGACCTGATATATTTCCAATTTAACCTTGAAATAACCAGGATTGAGGGATTGACCTGGTTCATTTGCATATTCTTTGATTGTTTCCGTTGCTGCGTAGTTCTAAAATCGTGTTTTTCGTTACGTGGTTTCATGCTCATTTGTAATTTATTTCTCAATATATTGTTAAAATAATTTGCGAAACAGGTCAATTCAGGTCAGGTAGAAGTGATGTTCGGTCAGTGTTTTATATTTTCAGGTTCAACAAAAATCAGGTCAGGTCAAAATCTATCAGATCTGGTTCAGGTCAATTCAGGTTTCAGTTTGTTCCTATTTCAATGATTTTCGATTACACTCGTTATGACCGTCAAATTACTTACGATACTACGACGATGTGTCTGTATTTATTGTCACATAGCACATCCTTCTGATAGGAAAACGAAGAATATATTTAACGGGAAAGCGTTGAGCCACGGTTAAAGCTTAGAATTTTATTAAGATTTGAGATAAGCCTAGGAAGTGTAGTGTCAAGCCATTTGCCACGCTCACATTTTCTGATATTTTTCAAACGTCCAAATTTGTTGATGTTCGACTTGCGTAACTCTGTGTTTCTTGACCACATGTTCGGAGCATTTTGGAGCCAGAAGTCACAATTGTAGTTGGAGGAGAGATTTATTACATAATGGCGTAGGCGAGGGATACCCCACTGGATTAACAAATTATCTTGCAGCTAACATCGTAAGGTATTTCAAAATTTTAAACTGTTAACGACTGATTCAGCTACATTGTCGCTGAATTCAAGTTCGATACCTAGGTGGAGAATTTTAATTTTCCAAGAAAAATCAGCAGACTTTTGTCACAGTAATAATCTCGAAAAACAAATGTTTGCAGTTTGGGGAAAGTAGACATTAATATTGCATCTTTATTCTACACGTCGATCATTTCCAATTTGAAAATTGATCTGAACTGAAACTGTTGTTTAGGCTCTGAACTTCTTGTAGCGATTTTACATATCCACTGTACGAAAGTAGCAGTAGTAGTAACAGTGTCATACACAGTATGAATATGCATCGGCACTACAATACTTTTCTACCGCATTCATAATATCCGGAAAGGGTGGAAAGATATGACCCGAATCTCTTCCAAATTCCTTCGATATCACCCGTAGTTAAATGAGGTTCCAGGTATTTTTGTAATTTTTGACCTGAGATAGTCAGCCGTTGATGCTAACAAATTTTTGTTGTGCATCCATTTCACTTTCAATATTGTAAAACAAAGAAAGCAAAAACAGTTAAAATTGACTAGCGCAACATGGAGCATTATAGTTAAACTCGAAGACATTTTGTTTCTTATTACACAGAAAAGCAAAAATAAATGTTGAATCTAAATGTACTGGACAATACCAATGAATCAAACAAAAACCAGAGAGACGACCATCCGTCATATTATCATCTCTCTGATAAAAACAAATCAAACGTCAATGTGCAGTGCTGTTACACCATGTATTTGCGTTCCATACATTCCACATGACATTTGGTATCTGTGTTAAATAAATTAACTACGATCATGGGACTTTTTGTATGTTACACATAGTAATCGCAAAACATCGCAAAAGTGTCCTAAATTTTCTAAAATTTAGCAAACCTGATCTCGCCACAAGGGCAATACAACTCTTGACCCTTGAGTTCTCAGCGCAAAACTTCTTTAATTTTTTTTTAAACCTGACCTACTTCCAACACAAAGAAATTCATCAAATTCAACTCGACTTAACGTGGCGTCAAGATTTCACAATTACAATCGTAAAAACGTGTTGGCGTCTGAACGAATACAAAATGAACAAATTGTAGCATTCCAAGTGTCATGTGACACTCAACTCATAAGGATATCGAAAATCATGTGGATTACAAAAACTATTTATCATCAGTGGAATGGTACATAGTGGTGTGGCTCTATGCGAGATTTATTTTTTTAACATCGAACGATGTGTTACACCAACTCACTCAACATTCATTGCTGACGGTGGAGCCATGGTAGATGGAAATTTAAACGGCAGATACGTGAATACGAGTCTGTGCCGATTATTGTATTGACAGATTTATCGAAAAAGTGGGTCGAGACTAGTCGTTTAATTTGAATTTAAGTGAATGGATGTACTCAACTGCATATAATTTTTTTTTATCGAGAGCCTATACAGTTGGTTCTTCATTTTGACTGTAGCAACAACTCTCGACTGAGTCTATTTTTGGAAAATTAATTTGCTAAAATTATCCAAAATTTGATAAAAATAATATGGCAAATTTTACCGTTATTTGCGACAATAATGTGTCTAAAGTGCAGTTAAAATAGGGTGGTAATAAACCGATCGACAGAAAATTCATTTTGATCGACCAAAAATAAAATTCTACCGACTGAAAATTACAATTTACCGACCGAAAGGTGATCGACTAAAAATTGAAAATAATCGACCTTAAATTAAGATTGGATCGACACCGTTGGTACCTTCCATTTAATAAATATTCCCGACTAGAATTTACCGTACGAATGCCGCTGATCAACTCAGAAATATGAATTACCGACGAAGATGGTAGTTTGTAGTGAAAGGATGGGTACGGTAAATTTGAATTTTTGGTCGTTATTTATTATTTTGTCCGGTAATTTGCTTTTTTTGTCGATACTTTAATATTTTGGTCGATAGTTTTTTGTCGATACATAATTTTTTTGATGGGTCAATTACAGTAGGTGATTTGAAATTACTTGGCGGTACCTAATCTATTTCTGTCGGTCGTAATGAAAAAAAAACCTGAATGTTATTTACAACCGATCACAAATAGTTACTTTCGACTATATTTATTCCAGGGGTCCAACATTATGTCGCTCGCTTTGATATGAGTTTTTTTTTACAGAATTTTGTCCTTATTTTTTACGAAAGGAATGTCCTTATGTCCTTAACCGATTCTGTGGGACCCCTGTTATTCCAACCCGAGAGCAATTTGTACCAGAAATGAAGACGGTATGGTTTAACCCAGAAATAGGCTTATCGATGGAATAATTATATCGCCAAATCGTGAAATAAAATAGTTTTTTTTTGGCGTCCACAACCGTTCACAACTAAATTCAAGAAGGCAGCATAGCTGCCTCAACCATCACTCTAGGTTTCATTTAGGAATTACGATTGTTACATTTGTAACTTTGTGGCCAAATCTACGGTAGACCCTCCTCTATAGAAACTGAATATTTTGTAAGAAAGGGAAAATTCTTCAAGGTCATTTAATTGGACTAATTAAAGTCTTCGCTACATTTGGAAAAAGGGCAAATCCGGTGAGGGCGAGCTATTTTAGCGTTCCCGCTGCATTTTGTTAAAAGTCAAATCTTGTGAGGGCCTTCTCTTAGAGCAGAGCCTTCGAAATATTTCGTAAAAGGGCAGATCCGGTGACGTTGAACATTTTTAGCGTTCCCATTACATTTCGTTTAAGAGCAAATCCAATGAGGTCGAGCTATTACCGTTTCCGCTTCATTTTGTAAGAGGAAAGTCCGGTGAGGTCGATCTATAAGCGTTCCCGCTACATTTTGTAAAAGGGCAAATCCGGTGAGGTCAAGCTATTAGCGTTCTCGCTTCATTTCATGAAAGGGTGAGGTCGAGCTATAAGCGTTTTCATTACATTTTGTTTAAGAACAAATCCAATGAGAGCGAGCTTTTTTAGCGTTCCCGCTACATTTCGTAAAAGGGCAAATCCGGTAAGGTTGATTTATCAGAGGCTTCGCTACATTTCGTAAACGGGAAAAACCGGTGAGGTCGAGCTATTTTAGCGTTTCCGCTACATTTCGTAAAAGGACAAAATCTATGAGATCGATCTATTAGCATCTTTACTACAATGTGTAAAAGAGCAAATCCGTCTATAATTTGGCTTTGTAAATTTTAATTTTATATAACAAAAATTACACAGACTAATTATTAGACGATGCGAGAGAAAAAAAATTAACACCTAAGTTACCGACACCGTTCCGGCGCCCGGCTCGCATTGCGGCCCTCCGCTTCGCTTCGGGGCAATGGGCCGGATCGCTCGGCGTGTTAAAACGCTTTTTATGTACAATGAAAATTGGTATTAATTTCGTAAAAAGATGAGTTCTGTAGGGACGAACTAAACTCCTTTACGTTACTTACGTTAATTCATAATATTTTGTTTGTTGGTTACTTACCTTTTATGATAAAATTTCGTTTCAGTTTTGATAACACAGAATTTAAGAATATTTAACGTTCACTTAACACTTCAAATATTACTTTGAAAGAAGAACATTAACTATACTTCGTCCGTTAGTAATCTATACACGACGGAACATAATTCTTAAATGATCTGAAATACGCAAATAGATATGATGGTTCACCCGATTTATTGTTTCAAAATAACAATAACAGCAAAAACAAAACATTGCAGTGTCATGGAAAGTTGATATTGCAGTTTTTGTTGTTCGCTGAGGTGAACATTCTTTCACGCGCTTTTAATTTCAAATAATTTTTTTCGGGTTGAAAGCGTGAAGAAATTACAAAATAGTAAAATTAAAATACCGAAAATTAAATTGATAATACCGACTCAAAAATCAGTACAGCATCTTATAATTTATTTATACCGTAAACGTATACGAAGAATACCGACCAAAATTACCGAAGAAATAATAAAAATTAACGACGCACAATCTGCAAGTAACGACTATTAAAAACAACGACTGACCATTTAATTAAAAAACTGACCAAAAAAAGAAATTACCGACCGGAACAGATCGACAGAAATAATAAATTACCGACGGACAAGTGATCGACTATTAAATTAGGTTAACGACAATAAATTCAAAGTTACCGAAACGTAAATCGAAAGTACCGGAAACATACCATCGACGGAAAATACGAAACTACCGACTGAGAATTTTATTAACCGGTCGATCAAACACATTAAACGGTCGATCGAAAAGATTTTTGGCCGGTAGTTTTACCATTTTAGTCGATCTTTCGTTTTATTGGTCGGTAATTTTCAATTTTTTGTCGATCTACTTCTGTCGGTAAATTTGATTTTATTTTCGGTGAAATTGAATAAATGGATGGTATTTAATAATTTCAGTCGATCAATTCAATTTTTGGTTCGATACTTTCGTTTTATTGTACTCGGCCAATATAATGTTCCGTTAAAATATACTGCAACACATCATCACTTCAAAGTCAACGACATTCTTATTTTCCGCTTTTTTTTAGTCAAGTCGCCACTACAAATTGAAAGTTAAATCAAAATCGTCAGCAATATCACCGACATTCAACTAGTTATTTCCTTTTTTATCATCCCCGACGCATGAACTTCTTCCCCAAATTGCACTGAACCCAGATGTCACTTATATGGTTATGTTTTGTAATCTTATTATGTGACAAAAAAACATGACAATCTCACAAATATAATAAAAGCTTTTGTATGCTTTTAATGTAATAAACGTTCGTTCAGTTCAGTGTTTTTTTTTCGTGTTCCTTTAATATTATACATAACCGCTATACCAATCTGTGTGTGTGGAACGTAGACAAACGGGGAAAAAGAAAATGTGTACGTTCAGGAAAAAGCAAGATCACAAAGCCATCCATACGATGCCGGAATGCAAAAAATTTGAATAAAATATTTTCGTTAAAATGGTCCGAAAAATGCGATGAATTTCACAGTTATCCTTCGATTTGATTTTTTATATTGGGGGGAAAAGAAATTGTTGGAATTAATAGATTCTCGCAGTCCTTTTTTCTCGAATTTCGCTTCATTTCGAGAGCCATTAAATGGATGAGTCTTTCTATATTCAGGAAAAACGAAATTATTGTGAAATTAATGGGCCGAACTTCACTCAGGTTTTTCATTTATTGTGTGAAGCAGCTCAGTTAACACGCTAATAGAGTGTTTCATTTGAAAGAAAGACCAGTTCGCTGCTGCAGGGTCTGCTGTCAAGATCAAATCTTTTGAAACCGAAAAGTTCGGTTTTCTGTTAAATGTTTCGATTATTTCTTCAAATTGGTTTTTTATCTAGCTGCGTGATATATTTAAGTTAATAATAATAAATTCCAACGTCTGTGTGACTTAAAACATACAAAAATGATAATAATTTTATCAAATTCAAAAACACAAATAAATAACAATAACATTAACAGATGCCCCAGCGTGAGCGAATTTAAACTGGTCCGTTTTCTCTCGTAGAACACTCTATGAGATTGTGATGAGATCGTTGTTTTTCGATCACGTAATTTGTGAATTATGTACATCAATTGTAGATGTAGTTTTTGGCGTGTAATGCTCAAAACAAACGAGGCATTGAAAACGTGTGTTGGTCCTAGTTTTCATTGACAGATGCAGCAATCGCGATTTTGAATAGAAAAAGTTCTAACTTCATTTGACAGTTTCGAAACTTTCGTCATGAAAAACAGGACCAAAACACGTTTTCAAAGCCTCGTTTGTTTTGAGCGACTTTCTTTTTATTTAAATGTTTTCATCTCTTGCTTCGTTCGGTAACTTCGGTAAGTAAATTTTTATATAGAAAATCGCTTGTTTTTGTTGATAGTGTCTATTAAGTGTAAAGGCCAACACACACTAGCATCTAGTGTCAGTTGGGAATATGATATTTCCATTGTTAAAACCGGTTTTAACTGATTTTATGCTGATTTAAACAATAGAAATTTCGTATTCCCGATGACACTAGATGCTAATGTGTGTTGGCCTTAACGTTCGAAATATCATGTTATCATTAGTAAGCCGATTCCTTGGTGAGTAGATGCAAAAGCGGTCTACGTCGCCTGCTCATATTACTAACTGACTCCTTTTCCTTCACTATAATAAATACATTTAACATGGAAAAAGTGAATTTTGAAGGCCCGCCTGAAGGTGGTTCTTTCTATACACTTTTACACATACCGAATGTGCTATTCTTTGTCTACAGCCTTAATTGGCGTGTAGAGGTGTCACCAATTTTTTCAGTACGTACTGTAGCTAGTAGCTACAAATATTAACGCGAAAGAGACCTAATTCAAAATTTGTGTTTTGTTGTACTGTCAAACTTGACAGAAGAACAAAAGAAGCACTCGTATTAGTTCTCTTTCGCGTTGCTATGCGCAGCTAGAGTTATTCTGAATCTGAATGCTCAATTTTCTGGTGAAATTGCTACATTCGGGTAATAGACCTTTTAAGTTGAAAAAAAAGACTAGATGGTCTGGAGGGATGAATTGACAGCTGACAGCTGCAATCGGTTCGCTTTTCATTGATTGTGTTCACTTTCGTTGAATAAAAGTGAAAAGTGAACGATTGTGAACAAAAGCGAACCGATCACAGCTGTCAACTGTCAATTCATCCCTCCAGACCATCTAGTCTTTTTTTTTTCAACTTAAAAGGTCTATAATATCCATGAGGTTTTCGAAAAAGTATTGTGAAGACGTAAGTTATTTTATGACTATATGTCATAGAATGATACAAAATATGTATTAAATTTGAGCGTTAGGCTGAATTCACTGTCACTCCGTTTTGCGTCCGTTTATGTAAACCACGCAAATTTTCTATTGTTCAAGCAAAACGGAGGCCAAACGGAGTGAGTGTGAATTCAGCCTCAGTTTCCAAACAACACATCCCTAACCAATTGGCGTGAGAAAGCAAGGATCACGAGTTGTCATTTCTCTCTCTTTATTTATTTATTTTTATTTATTTGTTTATTGATCAATAAACAGGCCTTTCGACCCAATAACATATTAATCATTTACAAATACTAAACATAAGTTCTTTAAGAAAGATTGAAATCAAAATCCATTATCCATTCCAGTCACTACTGATCTAAGTCCATATTCATTATTTGTCCTTATTCTTTTAACGTATCGCGATCTTGCCAATATTGTTGCCAGCTTACACCTGAGCTACACCGTAGAGGGCGTCAACGTTCTATAAAAAAAAAAACAAAGATAACGAGTTGCAGTCTCATTTTTTATCTTTTTTCCATGGGTCTTTGACCAAGGCTCTATACTTTGGGGAGGTCACGCAGATACAGATACGCGGGTTACACACCACAGTTGATGATAAAATGACCGATTTTCACACAAAAATTCACCTCTTGTGATGATTCTCGTCGTCTTGATGATGTGGTGAATTTGTGACCTCCCCGAAGTATACAGTCTTGTCTTTGACGTGATCTTTGCTAATATTGTGCTACAGTCCCCATAGATGTCCGAGATTTGATTGGCCAGATTTGCTCTAAGCACCTCATCGGTTTGAATTTGAAGTGATCCATGATGCGAGTACGAAAAAGAGAGAAGCCCGAATGTAGTTTCAAACTAGACATACCCCAAAAGCACTGCACCCAGAAAAAACGCTAACATAAAACGAAATGAAAAAATAATGTTCAAAGTGATTTTGATGAGGACATGACGAGAAAAAATGGGAAAATGGGCTTTATAGCGCAAATAGACAATGAGGCGGTGAAAATGAAAAGCAATGTTTCAGCTAAAGAAAGAATGAAAAACATTCTCCGGTTTTTGTGTGTGTTATTTTTATATATATATTTTTTTACATATATGGAGTACTTACTGAACGGGTACTTTTTTTTCTGTTGATTTCATGAAACGTTGCTGAAAAGTCGTAGACAGTATTTGGATAAATATAACCGAAAATTGAACAAGTGTTATGTTAAAGCACCGCCATAAATTTTATTCCATTCCATCTTTTTGTTGTTATTAAATTTGAACCCATCAACTTTTCCTTTCCCTTTTTCGCATAACTTTGGGTGCCAAAAATCTAATTGAAAGTGAATTGCAGCACGCTTGGAAAAATATAAATGCTGGAGCTAATGAAATTAATATTATAGCTGCTCGCTCTTGACTCCGTAAAAAGTAAATATAAAATATATAAAAGCGAAAAAAGATGAATGGCTCCATCCACTCTGACATTTTCAATGTTTATTTAATTTTTAATGCCACCCCAGATCATTGCTTGGTGTTTTCGTCGTTTTTTGTGTTTTAACAAAACTG
This sequence comes from Bradysia coprophila, assembly GCF_014529535.1. Taxonomy (NCBI): domain Eukaryota; kingdom Metazoa; phylum Arthropoda; class Insecta; order Diptera; family Sciaridae; genus Bradysia; species Bradysia coprophila. The sequence continues at coordinate 1,085,534 of NW_023503295.1, read as the reverse complement.
TGTTCTACAGGGGTTTAACAATCATTTGTTTCTTTAAGTGGGTCATTAGCAAGAACATTAATTTTTTTTCTTTCTTCTTCTTCCTCTTCTTCATCTTGCTCTAGCTAAATGAGATAATCACTTTTGATTAATGATTAATGCCCATTTTTATTATAAATTCCGAATTCTTTTTCGGTCGTTCGCTGTTTTATTTATTTTTTATTAAAATGCCATTAAATTCCTGCCGACAAAGTTTTCCCTTACGCAAATCCTTTCAGATTACATTCGCAGTTAAAATATGTTCCCAATTCCTCTTCGAGTCTTCGATTAAACCAATAATCATGCATCAAAATTTTGAGATAATCCCAGCTTTTCAAAGTGTTCATTTATAACATAAAGACGGGATGTATAGACTTTGTATGGATATATATATATATATATATATATATATATATATATATATATATACGTACAATGCACAGAGATAACGAGAAATAGTATAGTTACAAAATTGCAAAATTCCATTAAAACTTTTCAATATCCGCTCTCAAAATTAAATATCCCCATCAATGCCCCATAAAACATTCCAAATCCTATCTCTTGCAATCTTTTGCTACAATAGAAAACTGGGCTAAAAACAAACAACTTCGATTTGGATGTGTATTTATATGTACATTTTATAGACGCAAGTGTTCAAAGGTAATCGATAATTAAAAGCCATTTTAACAACTCTTCTTTTTCATAAAATTCATCCGAATTTTGAGAATATTTTATTGCAAATGTTTTCCCAGTAAACCATTTTCGTTACCCGGAATCAAATCGTTGAAACGAAATGGGTACGCTCTAAATGCATTGTATAATTAATACGAATTTACATTCAGATACAGAACAATATTCATTTAAATATAGATTTTAATGTTGGCACTATTCAGGGAAAAACTGAATGGAGCGTCTTAATTGAATTAGAATGTAGGTCGTTAACTTAAGTAATTTTTATTTATTTTTTTATTTGTTTACACCATGATGATGGCTTGAATGTACTATGTAACCGAAAAGGTATAGGAACTAAACACACCGAAAGCACAACCAGACGAAAACACACAAAATAAAAAATTTGCATTTAAACACAATCATCAGTGCAACATAAATCTTTCACCGTTCTATTTTTCGAAACATCAAGAGGAAAAGAAAATACAACGTGATGCCAACACCGCGCTTTTTTTTAAATTTCTGGATATTTTTCTCTTTCCGTGGTGTAAAAATATCATAAAAAAGTGCACACAGTGTTTGGAATAGCAACTACGGAGCTCTGTCTAAACACTATTATTATAACGTATAGGAGTTTTCTCTATCGTCTCGAGTTGTTTATTATCAATGAAGTGCAATATAATCAACAAAATGTTCAATTTCAAACAGAACATGAGGTGTAGGTATCTGAATGATTACTGAGCAAAAAAAAAAACCGAAATCCCAGTCAAATTATGCAAATATTTTTGGTTAGGGATTTTTTTTCTCTCTTCCGAATATCCCGTGATATAAGAAGGCACGAATCGTTAGAGGTAAATTTATTTTTGGTTTAAGAAAACTAGGCCCCACCTCTTGGGTGGGTCAGGTCCCTTGACTGGCTTTTTTTTCTTTCTATAATTCCAGTCTTAGTTTTCTAACCATTTTTAAATGAGGTGGTGTTTTTGAGATTACAAAACTAAAGTCACATGAAAAGGTGATGTCTCTTTTATTTAGAAAACAGCAGATTCACATGATTCATTTTACTTATATTTATTTAATTTCCTGAAGAAACAAAAAGAGCTATGAGTTGTAGGTCCAGCGAGCGATGTCTTACTCCTAATATGAGTCTCCTCTACTAAAAGCGCTGAACAGGTGGCGCATTTCTTGCCTGTGAAAAAAAACTCATGTGGATTACGGCCCTCGCTTCGCTCTGGCAAAGTTCACACTCGTGCAAACACTTTAGGAACGAAAAAAAATTGTCGTATATCGCAGATTACCAGTCCAATAAAGTCCAATGTTCGAATTTAACCTCAGGAATTACGATACTGGTCGAAAACACTTCTCTGAGAATTACTCGAGTTATCGTGTTATCAAGCAAGCAAGATTGTTTTAGACTCCTAGATTGTTCGACCAGAAATCCAGATTCACTTACTCGTCGAATAAGAAATTTTCCTGGAAATCCGTTGCAAAAATGTCGTAACAAGTTGTGTTTACAATTCCAATTACTCCAACCTCACTACTGCAATATTAACCATCTACAAAAATTACTTAAGTTATCACGATAACAAGGAAAAGCGTCTGAGTATAATTTCTCCCATATCTTGTAAAAACGATCACAAAATTATAGTTTTACTCTTTACTCCTTTACTCCATTACGAGTCGTTTATATTGTCTTCTAAAAAGCACTATGAATGGAAGGTCCAGCGAGGTACGTTTAACTCCTAATATGAGTCTAAAAAGCGCTGAAAAGGCGGCGTATTTCTTGCCCACCTCTTGAAAAAATAAAACTCGTGTGAATTACGGCCCTCGCTTCGCTCACACTCGTTCAAACATTTTAGGAACGAAAAAATTTCTTTTAAGAACACGATTTCACGCAAAAATTGTCGTATATCGCAGATTACCAATCCAATAAAGTCCAATGTTCGAAAACACTTAATATTTTCAAATCTGCGATTTTTGAAGCCTCTGAGAATTACTCGAGTTATCGTGTTATCAAGCAAGCAAGATTGTTCTAGACTTCTAGATTGTTCAACCAGAAATCCAGATTCACTTACTCGTCGAATAATTTTTTTTTTTTACAATTATAATCCAACACTACTCCAATATTATCCATCTACAAACTTAAAATCGGGTAAAAATTACTGAAGTTATCACGATAACAAGGATCAGCGTCTGAGTATAATTTCTCCCATATCTTGTAACAACGATCACAAAATTATATTCACATGAAAAATCAATGTCTCTTTTATTTAGAAAACAGCAGCCATCACATGCTTCATTTTACTCAGATTTAATTTAATTTTCTGCAGAAAAAAAAGAGCTATGAGTTGCTGGCCCAGCGAGCGATGTTTTACTATTTTACTCTATTACGAGTCTTTTATATTGTCTCCTAAAAAGCGCTATGAGTGTCAAATAACAGAAAACATACAAAACATGCGCTATGAGTGGAAGGTCCAGCGAGGTACATTTAACAGCTAATATGAGTCTCCTATATAGTCTACTAAAATTGGCGTATTTCCTGCCTACCTCTTGAAAAAATATAACTCGTGTGAATTACGGCCCTCGCTTCGCTCTGGCCGCAAAGTTCACACTCGTTCAAACATTTTAGGAACGAAAAAAATTCTTTTAAGAATACGGATTTCACCCAAAAATTGTCGTATATCCCAGATTACTAGTCCACTTAAATTGCAATGTTCGAGTTTAACCACATGAATTTCGCTACTGGTCGAAATTGATTTTTGAAGCCTCTGAGAATTACACGAGCTATCGGTTTCTCAAGCAAGCAAGCAAAAACTCTTTTGGGAAGTACTTCTAAACTGTTAGACCAGAAAACCAGAATTTCACTACTCGTCAAATAAGAAATTTTTCTGGAAATCCGTTGCAAAAATGTCGTGGTATAACACAATTACAATTACAATTACTCCAAACTCACTACTCCAATATGTCATTCTCTGTCAATTAAAACAAAAAATTTGAAAATCGGGTAAAAATTACTCAAGTTATCGCGCGGTAACAAGAAAAAGCGTCTGTGTAGAATATCTCCCATCTCGTTGTTCGAATATTATCCATCAGCAAACTCAGCCTCAAGAGTTTCAATCTTCGTCGATTAAGACAAAATCTTTGAAAATCGGATAAGAATAATGGAAGTTATCGCGGTAACAAGTAAAAAACTCTCTTGAGAATTACTCCCAACTCATTACTCCAATATTGCCCATCCACGAACTTAACCTCATGATTTTCATTCTCCGTCGATCAAAACCAAAATTTTGAAAATCGGTAAAGAATTACTCGAGTTATCGAGTCCACAAGGAAAAGCGTCTGCGAAGAATTTCTCCCATCTCGTTGTTCTAACATTATCCATCTGCAAACTCAGCCTCAAGAATTTCAATCTTCGTCGAATTACACAAAAAATTTGAAAATCTTATAAGAATTACGGAAGTTATCGCGGTAACAAGGAATAAAATTCTCTTGAGAATTACTCCCATCTCATTACCCCAATATTGCCCATCTACGAACTTAACCTCATGATTTTCATTCTCCATCGATTAAAACCAAAATTTTGCAAATCGGTAAAGAATTACTCGAGTTATCGAGTCCACAAGTGTACGGACGTTTTCTGTATTTAACGTTTTTTGCCAATGTAGAACATTTTCAAAATATCAAAGTGAACTTAGCGTTACGGACATTTAAGGGTATTTTCTTTCATAAGACCCTGACTTTCAGTCAAGGGAATAATTAAACGAAACAGTGTTTCTCGACGAAGTTAGCCTCGGTGAGAATGACGTTGTGTTTTTGGATGGTTCTTAGCAGTTTTTGAGCAGCAGACGACAAACGCCGATAATCCAGTTTGGCATTTTGTGTCCTGGAGAATATTTTGACCAAAGTGTCTATGGTTTAACTTTTTGGGCTCCTCCTTCCTCAAGATATTGCTAAAAAAGTGTATTCACCACGCACCACCCCTTGACATCATATGACAAGTAGACACATTACACCCAAACTGGATTTTTTACCCCGTACGAAGTACAAAGGGGCTTATAGGATTACGATGTCGTGTGTAATTGATGGAATTCGAAGCAGACGGTAAGGGCAAAGTGTTTGCCTATGTTCATAGATGACGAATCCGCAATAAAAATTTTGTCTGTCCGTCTGTCCGTCTGTCCGTCACGTCGATATCTTGAGTAAATCAAATCCGATTTCAAAAATTTTTTTTTCCCTGAAAGATAGTCAAAAGAGTGAGGCTAAGTTCGAAGATGGGCATATTCGGGTCGGCCCTTCGTGAGTTAGGGCCACCTAAGTGATTTAAGGTCTTTTGGTGATATTTATGGCAAAATAAACGATGGAAATGTAAATGACACGGCAAATGATAGGTATTGTCAATACCAATCCAGGATTATTTTTTTTAAAATCGGGTGAGTGGACCGTGAGTTAGTGCCTTAGAAGTGAAATGCTACTAGGGCCCTATGTGTATTTTACATAGAACTCGAGTAAATTTCATCCGTTTTTCGTAATTTTTGTTTCATTTGGAAGGTAATCAAAGGCCAAATAGAATGTTGTTGAAAAAAAAAAAAATTTGGGTCCTTGGACTAAGGCCGGTACTAGGGCCCTATGTGTATTTTACATAGAACTCGAGTAAATTTCATCCGTTTTTCGTAATTTTTGTTTCATTTGGAAGGTAATTGAAGGCCGAATAGAATGTTGTTGAAAAAAAGGTAAATTTGGGTCCCCGGACTAAGGCCGGTACTAGGGCCCTATGTGTATTTTACATAGAACTCGAGTAAATTTCATTCGTTTTTCGTAATTTTAGTTTCATTTGGAAGGTAATCAAAGGCCAAATAGAATGTTGTTGAAAAAAAAAAATTAAATTTGGGTCCCCGGACTAAGGCCGGTACTAGGGCCCTATGTGTATTTTACATAGAACTCGAGTAAATTTCATTCGTTTTTCGTAATTTTTGTTTCATTTGGAAGGTAATCGAAGGCCGAATAGAATGTTGTTGAAAAAAAAAATTGGGTCCTTGGACTAAGCCGCTACTAGGGCCCTATGTGTATTTTACATATAACTCGAGTAAATTTCATTCGTTTTTCGTAATTTTGGTTTCATTTGTAAGGTAATCAAAGGCCGAATAGAATGTAGTTGAAAAAAAAAAATTGGGTCCTCGGACTGAGGCCGATACTAGGCCCTATGTGTATTTATACTCAAAAAATTAAAAGGAACGTCGTCCGTGGCTTCGTAATTGCGCTATGCGCAATTTTTAAGATGTACACATTACATAATAATTTTACTTTAACTACATTGACCGGCGCAATAGGCTTACGGTCAAAGTAGGGTGACAGACGCACTAGGGTCACGTACGCAATAGATATACGGGTTTGTACGGGGCTCAGTCGCAGCAAACGCTCCGACTGTTCTGATGGCTCGTTTTTTGTAAAAAATGGCAGACTACCGTTCGCTAGAATCGAACGACGAATCGAATGAGCTATAACTCAATAATATCGGAGATAGCTTGTTTCAAAAATTGAAAATTTGGCTGACGAATTGGCGAATTGACTCTTAAGAGCCATTTACGCTCAACTCCAAATAAGTTTCTTAGATAGTTGATAACAGATGGTGTGCGGCCCTACCGGGAGCAGCGCCATCTCTCTGATTTTCTAAATAGAAATTGGTTTCATCATCGAACGAGGAATATTCATAGAAAATCATTCAAGATTTTAGGAAAGAAAATGATCAGATTCATAGAAAATCCTCAAAACAATCCGCGGAAACACAGAAAATTCTTTAAAACGGGTCAAATCAAATAAAACAAAGAAAATCCTTGAAAATTGAAAAAAATACTTTGAAAATCCTTCCAGAATCATTCAAAAATCCTTTGGAAAACCATAGGAAAATCCTCAGAGAATTTTCTTTTATCCTTGCTATGCTTCATAAAATTCGTTTCGCATCGAACCACAACTTTTAAAAAATTTTGTGACAAGGAAGATCGTTTTTCCACATTTCACAACTGATTGCTATACGATTGCACGACGAATTATTCGGCAATTTGATACCCCATGTTGCATTTGTGACTGTTGTTGTTTTCTTCATCTATCTTCTTGTGAGAATGGACTCTTCAATTTTATACCATTCCATTGCGAATTTTGTCGATTTAGCTTTTACAGGAGATTTCATTTTCTTTTCAATCTTTTCTTTTGAGCTTATTACGAGTCGTACTATGTCGGATCAATGTTGGCTGGATTAAATTTTATTGGTAATTAGTGGTTTGAAGGAACATTAGAGCAACGGAGAAAATTCTTGCCGAGATTGACAAGAATGAGTACCTATAACTGTTGTGGGTCTAGAGTTTAACATTTAACAATAGGAGAAGATACACACATGGGATGAAACATAATATTTATTATTAGCAAAATCATACAGCCAAAAAGTTTTAGACATCCAAACACACCATTGTGGGTATGAAAATTAAATTAAAACATAAATAAAACAGTAAAACAAAATAAATTCTCCCCGATGTTCGTTCAAATATATTTTCCACACATTTTCCTTGTGTAATTATGTTTACGTAAACAATTTATTTATATATTTATTTAAATTAAAACACATCGTACGTAACGTACATATACGTAGTATTGGTACACAATTTTTGGTTTCGAAATAAACAGTTCCCTTTTTTTCATTACTTCGGTACATATTGAGGTGCTGTGATTTGCGAGAATTTCTGTCTTAATGCACAAAACGCATATGGATTGCAGTGTTATTCGGATTCTTTTATAAGAACCGTACGCTGGTTGTTCAGTTGTATAGTAAAATCACAAGCATAGCATAACTGCAGTATTTTGGAAGAAAAAGTATCTTAGTCAAAATAACAAAAGAATTCTTTTGTTTAAATCGGTTTGTTTGTTTTTTATCCGATATATTGGCAGATAACACAAAATTACCAAGTCTCAAATTTGGAGGCGTCGCTCAGACCACATAAGATTGTTAGCATTGTACGGCTTAACTCATACAATGAAAACAATGAAAAAGATACTGTTGTTTCATCAGCCTCCGAATATTTTTTATGTTTTACTGCTAGAAAAAGTGCTATGCTTCACTGAAAATATTTGCTGGGAAAACTTTGCCTCATTCGAACAATTTTAAAATCGGTGCGTCTGAGAGTTGCTAAGATTGTACATTTTACACTTTGAATTTTTGGCGCCATGAGTTGGTTACAGTTTGTTCATGTCATTTTTACACAGTTTTAGATATGTCAGAGTTTTAAATGTACCCAGTCAATTAAGTTCTTCCCAAATTATGAATTTTTGGCGCAAAATTTAAAATTTCTATCGCGAATTCAAATATTGCGCAATTTGGGAAGAACTTAATTGACTGGGTACATTTAAAACTCTGACATATCGACAATCTTTAGAAACTGTGTAAAAATGAAATGAACAAACTGTAACACATTGAAACTTTCGGCACCCTGGATCCTGAATTCTAGATTTTTAGACATTTATTTGGAGGTATTCCACGACTATTTAAGTAAAGTCCAGGGTGCCTCAAGTTGACAAGCCGCAATTATTTTGACTCTTTAATCGGGAAAATAAACTCGTGAAGATGCTTTAGTTAGCAGTACTATTAAAATAGGGAAATCTTTTTTTGTCAGCAAAATTATTCTTTTTTATCAGCAAATTTATTCTTTTAGTTCAGCAAATTTATTGCTATTGTGACCAAATTTAATTCTTCGTCTGCAAATTTATTTTTTTGAAGCAGCAAATTTAATCTTATTTTGTCAGCACATTTATTTTTTTGCAATCTGCAAAATTAAATATTTTTTTAGCTATTTTTTAGCAGCAAATTTATTTATTTCTATCAGCAAAGTTAATACTTTTGTCAACAAATTTATTTATTCGTCATCAGCAAAATTAATTGTTTATTTTAGCTATTTTTTAACAGCAATTCTATTGATTTCCAACAGCAAATTTATTCTACTTTTGTCAGCAGATTTATTTCTTGTCATAAGCAAAATTAATTGTTTATTTTAGCTATTTTTTATCTATTTTTGGTGAAATGGATTTTCATATATTCTTTTCGTCACTAGTGGTGAAATGGACACCAAAACCCAATGCTTATCGAGCAACACCTCTAACCATTCGGCTATTGAGATATATAATCGCAGTGTAACAATTTTCAAAAGTTCATTTTTCGCAGCTGGTTGCAGAAAACGTCGTATGCAACACGTTGTGAAAGTGGTAGTTTTTGTCACATGCTTCGCTCTCTTCGCACGTTTGATAACATTACATCTAGTGACACAAACTACCACTTTTCGCAACTAGCTGCAGAAATTACTATTTCACGTCTTACGTCAACGTAAATAGTTATTGACACTACACGGACAATTCATTTCTTTTTACGAAATGGATCCCAATTTTCATTGCACTTAAAAAGCGTTTTAACACGCCGAGCGATCCGGCCCATTGCCTCGGAGCGAAGCGGAGGGCCGCAATGCGAGCCGGGCGCCGGAACGGTGTCGGTAACTTAGGAGTTAATTTTTTTTCTCTCGCATCGTCTAATAATTAGTCTGTGTAATTCATTGCCCATAAAGAGCGTTTTAACACGCCGAGCGATCCGTAAACTTAGTTAAAGTGAAATTATTATGAAAGGTTTGCATCCTAGAAATTACGCATAGCGAAATTACGAAGCCCCATTCAAATCGAGGGATAAATGCTTTTTTAGGCACTAGGTGTGTAGATTGTCACTCGATACCGCAGGTCGAGCGTGACAATACACATCGTGTGCCTAAAAGATCTATCACCGAGTTGTGTACAACGTTTTTCGCAATAAAGGCAACGGAAAGTTCTACTTTTCGTCGCTTGTTGAGTTGACGTTTTCGTGTTAGTGGTGTTAGTGATATAATTTTATATGTCCTACTGCGGGACATATGCTGATTGAAGATAGTAATTTTCCTACTTATAAAAAAATAAATTTGCAATTGAAACACTAATAAATTTGCTGACAAAAAGCAATAACTTCGAGGTATTAATTTTGCTGTTCGAAGGCATTAAAAGTGCATATTACAAAACAATAAATTTGCTGACTACAAAGTAATAAATTTGCTGCCAGGGATTTGCTGCAAAAGAATTATTTTTGCTGCTTAAAGTCAGTAATATTGCTGCTAAGAAAGCAATAAAGATGCTGTTCGAGTACTAATAAGTTTGCTGAAAATAAGACTAATTTTGCTGATACAAAACACTAAATTTGCTGATAAAAAGATTAAATTTGCTGCTAAAAAAATAAATTTGCAGAAAAAAAGAATAAATTTGCTGATGAAATAAATAATTTTGCCACTAAAAGAATAAATTTGCTGACAAAAAAATAGATGCCTATTAAAATACTACACATTTTCTGTCGACAAAATTGAAAAAATTCAAAATGAAATGCTCTGCAAGCTCTGCTCATTAATTTATTCACTGCGGATGCGTCTCGATGTTTCGAGTGTCTTTGGAAAAGATATAAAAATTGAATCAGCACTCGCTGCGCTCCAAGCCGTGGTATATCATTATTGGGATTTTCATGTGGCTATTAATGACTGTGAAATGAAATGAACGACTTTCTTTTTCACAAAAAAATATTTTCACACTTAGCGTTGGCGGCTAAGTAATAAAAAAATGAAGGAAAAAAACTCTTTACGCCAACAATCGCATCGTATCGTGTATAGGTATATTATCGTGTTAGAATGACAGGATTCGTCCATACTAAATATTTAATAGAAAAAAGAGAGAGAGAAAATTCTTTTGTTGGAATATTGTGTTTATATTCTTTGGGGACACTCTTAAACGTATTCATATAACTCCATAAAAAATATTCTTTTATCTAAGATATTTCTTAAAAAATATATGAAAATCTTTATTTTATCGCCAATTTTTTTTTCTGTTGTCATTGTCCCATAATACACATTATGTGAATTTAGACAAGGGACCATACATAAACATACCACATGGTGTGGCACATTGGATATACCTATATCTGAATAAATCTATACCATAGAGAAGAGTGACGACCGTAAAGCACTAAATAGCTTTTATTATCTCTTGCAGATGGTCATGTTTGCCCATAAAATATGTACACAATATAAAGCCACATGGGTGTCATATTGCGTTGATTATGTGTCAAGAAATATGTGCGTAACCACGAAAATTTCCCACAAAATAATATCTCTAATACATCGTCATCACTTAACGGATCTATCACATCTAAAATTCCAAAGTATTAGGAGGAGTATGAAGTTTGATTCAGAAATGAGATAACATTTTTTTTAGAGGAATGACGATAATCGCTTTTTGACATGACCAACAATATTTTTGGTATTATAAGCAATTCCCACACTGTTTCGTTTATGGTCAGTGTGTCCATAAATAATGGGAGAGTGTTTAGTGTCCTTTCATTTAAAACACTTACTGAGTAAATTGTGTAATATGATCGATATATTCAGTATATGTACGGAAAGGACACACTATTATACGTTCAGAGAAGGCATTTTACTCGGTACAGCTCTTGATTTTTTCTTCTTGATTGTGAGAATCTACAGGGACGAGGACGTAAAGCATTATGTCATAAATTTCGAGCTTTTACATGTGACGAGGACAGTTTTTAATTTATCTCGGATTTTCGGCCCTTTGCGTTTAAAGTTGTATTGCACGATTAATCTGAGAAATGTCCTTAAATCAATCGTCCAAAACTGGTACGTAAATAACTGTTTAAGCGAAGAAGCCACGCGCATTTGAAACTACCAGCTACAGCGAGTGAATCCAGATGTTAAAAAAAAATTAGGAAATTTGTATTGGTAAATGTTACCATTTCCAGTGAAAAGTTCCCCCAAATTGCTGGTTTCCCGGCTCACTCGGTAAAAAATTTTGTATAAAAACCGATAAATGTAACAAAATATACCGTTAATTTACAGTATGTTTTACCGCTGGGATTCACCAGTTCAAGAAATTTTCGTAAATTCAGCTTTCAAACATTTATTTTCAAACATTGCTTCTCTTCGGCATACTGTGAACTGCGAGAATAATGAAAACCGATACGAATATGGATATGGTAGTTGGTGGGATCTACCAGCTGGTTTTTTTTTAGAGAGAGAGAATTCAATACATTCAATACAACCAAGTAGGTCATACAGTTTTGCCTGTACAAGTCTAGTGAATCATAAATGAAATGAAAGTGAAGTATATTTTACATGCAGGCCCTGGTTTCAATAGTATTTCTGAAACCTTAGACGAATTATATATAGACTGGAAATTACGAACAAAATTACGTAAAAATTGTGTCCCCGACATGAAAAACGAATTATTTGATAGTGTGAGAATTGGTCGGCAAAATTGGTGGGCAAATTAGCGCGAAGGTTTCGAAATTTTTTGCTACACAAATCTTTTGAATTTAAAAAATAATAAAATATTGGAACGATTACCTTGGGGATGAGGTTGGAACCTTTCAGAGATGGAAGTGTACTCTAAGAAGAGTGATTTATTTCAATGGATTAAAATATTTGCAAAAATTTTCTGTGACAAATATTTTCGAATTAGCACAATTTTGACACAATTCATAAAAAACACTTGAAAGTTGAGAAGTTTTTTCTTCTCCTAATATAAGCCACACTCGAAAAAAAGCGTCTACACAATATTTTCACAGTAAATTAAAGATAAATTGTCCCGAATATTAAATAAAAACAAAAATTTACATTCGCGATACTGGATTTTTAAAATCCTAAACTGATAACTACCAAAAATGTCATCGCCTACATGTGTTGGTGTAAAATTCTACGTAAAATCGTACGAAATATTCATCTTATACAAACTGATGTTGGGGACATAATTTACCGTACGAAATACCACTCTAGGTATGATTACTCTAAGGCTTCTCTTCGGCATACTGTGAACTGTGAGAATCATGAAAACCGATACGAATATGGATATGGGAGTTGGTGGGATCTACAACTATAATAGCTCATCTGCTCAGATATACCATAAAGATGCTAATATGACGACTGGGACGTCGTTCGACGGATAGAGGGAATATATCGAATGACAGCTGGTTTTTAGCCCCGTACGAAGTACTGGGGGCTTATAAGATTAATATGCCGTTTGTAACACGTCGAATTGGAAGCAGACAGTAAAGGCAAAGCATTTGGTTATGTTCATAGATGACGAATCCGCAATAAAAAAAATGTCCGTCCGTCCGTCCGTCCGTCCGTCCGTCCGTCCGACCGTCCGTCCGTCTGTGACCCCTCTAGCTTGAGCAAATCACAACCTTTTTTCAAAATTCTTTTTTTCCCCGATTGGTATCGACAAAAGTAAGGTCAAGTTCGAAAATGGGCATGGTAGGGTCGGCCCTTCCAGAGCTAGGGCCCTATAGGTGTTTTTCAGTCTTTCGACGATATCTACCGAAATACGCACGCAATAGCTGCTTGTGATATATCAAATGAAAGGTATTGACGAGTAGAACAAAGTTGCTGAACATTGTTTTTGGGTAAGATGCAACGTGGGCTTGTTGGGAGGGCTCAAAGGTCGTTACTCGGTCCTAAGTGTTTTTTGCACATAAATCGAGTAAATTTCAAATTTTGGCCCTTGGACTAAGGCCGCTACTCGGCCCTAAGTGTTTTTTGCACATAAATCGAGTAAATCTCATCCGATTTTGCTAGATTTAGTTTTTTATGGAAGGTAATTGAATACCGAAAATAACGTGGCGAAAAAAGTTTCAAATTTGGGCCCTTGGACTAAGGCCGGTACTCGGCCCTAAGTGTTTTTTGCTCATAAATCGAGTAAATCTCATCCGATTTTGCTAGATTTAGTTTTTTATGGAAGGTAATGGAATACCGAAAAGAACGTGGCGAAAAAAGTTTCAAATGTGGGCCCTTGGACTAAGGCCGCTACTCGGCCCTAAGTGTTTTTTGTACATAAATCGAGTAAATCTCATCCGATTTTGCTAGATTTTGTTCCATTTGAGAGATAATTGAATGCCGAATAGAATGATGGCAAAAAAAAGTTTCAAATTTGGGCCCTTGGACTTAGGCCGCTACTCGGCCCTAAGTGTTTTTTGCACATAAATCGAGCAAATCTCATCCGATTTTGCTAGTTTTTGTTTCATTTGAGAGATAATTGAATACCCAATAGAAAGTTGGCAAAAAATTTTGGGTTTCTAAAATAATATTGTAAATTGTTGGTTTTATTTGAGAGGTACTTCGTACGGGCTTTCGTAATTGCGCTATGCGCAATTTTAAAAATGAACACTTTCAGTAAATTTGACCATGCCCAACTTGACTTGCATTTTGGTAACAGACGCATTAGAGGGTTGTAGACGTATTAGGGCGTATTACGGCTACGGACGTATTATGGTTACGGACGAAATAGGATTACGGGTCGTACGGGGCTAAGTCGCAGCAAACGCTCCGACTGTTCTGATGCCTTGTTTTTGATAGAGAATTCATAACATTCAATACAACCAAGTAGGCCATACAGTTTTGCATGTATAAGTCTAGTGAATCATAAATGAAATGAAAGTGAAGTATATTTTACATGCCGGTCCTGGTTCCAATAATATTTCTGAAGCGACAAGACTCTTCCGTACGAAATTCACGTAAAAAATCTGAAAAGAAATCTTAGAGCCACGATCTGATGATGTCTTAAAAATCGTTATTAGTAGTCCTATTGAAAACCTGTTCTACATATCTGGCTATTTACATTTTGTTGAACCCTGTTTATTAAAAAAAAAAACGAAAATCCGTATAATAAGCGACCGTCTATATAATTCAATAAATCAGCATACCGGGTTTAAGTAGCATAAGTTCGTTACTCCCTTTCATGTGTACAAAAAAAAAACTTGTGTATATGCATGCATACAAAGTATATTTATAATAAGTAAATGATCATTGATAATATTTTTAAAACATATTTTTTAGCACTTCAAAACGTCTGCACGTGGTTAAAAGTTCAAAAAGCTCAAAAAGTCTAATTGGAGAGGAAAGTTGAATGGCACAACAAGTGAGTTGAATACATTGCATTCTGTTCTGTTTGTGAATGTGAAGTGGTTGATTTTTTCTGTAGGGTGTATTTTAATTGGCACATGCATTATTCTTCTTTTCTTTTATGATGTTTTTGCTGTGCGATGTATACATGCAAACAAAAAATTATATTTTTTTTGAAGTTTTCATAGATGAATACGTACCATATCAAATTATTTTGATATTTTATACATTACGGGGAGATAGAGAGAGAGAGATGGATAGAGTGGACTTGTGATGAGAATAATGAAATTTTCCAGCAGGGGTGGTGATGCAGTGTAAAAAGTTAAATCAAACATACATTTCTCGCTCATCAATTACCCAGTTCAGTGAATTTTTTTGACTCATCAAATCGATGGGTCCGGTCTCATGACTCTTGCATTTTTTACTAGAATGAGCTTGAAGAGTGCATATGTTGTAATTTAGTACAGTGGTATTAACTTATCGTAAATATATTGTTTGTATGTTCCTAAACTCTTTGATTGCACTGTAGTACTAAAGACGGATAGTTCGCCCGATAAAGTAAGCTGCTGACAGCTGCAGGTGACAGCAGGCGAGACATCACATTAAATTACCTGTCAAATGACACCACACACGACCATGTACGTTTTGTGTACCTCGAGAAATTTCAGTAAGAACAGTATTAGTCTTCGGTTGAAAACTTTAACTGCACATATTTCAGTGTCGATGAATTTTAAACACAATAAGTCCCTATTCGGCTCAATAGTACGTGCGATTACCTTTGTAATGACACCCCACACGACCCTGGACGGCTCGTGTAACTGGAGCAATTTTTGTAAGAAAAGTGCAAGTTTTCGGTTTTTGATCACCTTTCACCAGCCACACAAACTTCGAAGAATTTTTTTTGAAAGTGGTTTTGGCTTCTGGGGTCCAAGTCCTTTCTAGGTATTTATAAAAAATTCCAATGCATCCGATTTCGGGAAGCTGTTTTTCAAAAGAATCCCTCCCTTCCTTTTATTCCATTACATTGCAAATTCTTCAAAGTGCCAGATGTTCAGGAACAGACCAGCAAAAAAATTTATCTGCCACATGCGACGCAGATTTTTTTGGTAAAATTTTGGTTGTTTCCAGTCAAATTTTTTTTGGTAAAAATTATTTGGTAGATGATGAGAAAAACTAAGCCAGCTTGTTTGACTAATTGGGTGTAAAATTTAATTTTTGCGTAACGAAGCTGAAAGCGTCAACTCTAGCGATATCATTCATTTTAGAAATTGTACTTCATAGACTGCGTCACACTTTTCTCGAAGGGATTTTTGTTGGTATATCAGTCGTTTTAGAAGTGATTTTTAGAACGAAATTCGAAAATTTGACAAAATAATGAATATTTGACAAAATTCGAAAATTTAACGAAATTAGACAATTTGACGAAATTCGAAAATTTGACAAAAATAGAAAATTTGAAAAAAAAATCGAAAATTTGACGAAAATCGAAAATTTGACGAAATTTGAAAATTTGACGAAAATCGAAAATTTGACGAAAATAGAAAATTTGACGAAAATCGAAAATTTGACGAAATTTGAAAATTTGACGATAATCGAAAATTTTACGAAAATCGAAAATTTGACGAAAATCGAAAATTTGACGAAATTCGAAAATTTGACGAAATTCGAAAATTTGACGAAATTCGAAAATTTGACGAAATTTGAAAATTTGACGAAAATCGAAAATTTGACGAAAACCGAAAATTTGACGAAGAAAGTAACTCTATCTGCCACCATTCACAAAATAACTCTAAAGCCCTAATTGACCCATCTATTTCTAACTTTCAACATTTTTTACATATGCCCCCATGTTCTACTCGTAAAACTCTAAGACTTTGCCGACGAAAGTAACTCTCTATCTCTCATAACCCAAAAAAATATTAGTCCTTTCATCCTACGCTCGAGTAGCTCAAAATTTGGTCACTCTAATCACTCTAGCTCAAACGAATCTGACCCGATTTTATTTTTTTGTTCGAATCGTGTTACGAATACCTTTCATTTGATGGGTCGCGCGTCTGTAGGTTTCAATACAGCTAAGCTACAGCCGAAAACGCGTTCCCGACCCTCCAAAAACCACACTCAGAAACCACTTCGAGGCCAATAAAACAAAATTCTGGTTTTCTGGTTTTTCCTAGGGTAATGGCGTATCACATTTTCATTTTTATGCCCACCCTGAGGTTCCTGCAAAATTTCATGGAGATGGCTGACTAGTTTCCGAGATCGACCGTCGATAGATAGATAGATAGATAGATAGATAGAAACATACAGAGTAAGTTGAAAGATTTTGATTGTTTGGGAAAAGTCAATTTGGTGTATTTTGTATGAAAAGTGACCAATTTCAAAACGATGTATCTCCGGCAATTTTAAACCTACATAGTCGAGTGATAGCTCGTTTTGCTCGTATTTGAAGCGAGAATATGATAGAATATGTTTTGTGGTGATACAAACCGAAGGGTAGAAACTGAAATGTTCGGCTATATATAGTTGCCGCGTCTCAAAAAAATTTCTTCGTTCTTTTTTTGGAAGTTAGACTGCGTCAAGTCCTCCGCTATCGCTCCGGACATGATAACATCATCCATGCATTCTAAACAAATAATTGATTCAGAAAATATCAAAAGCGAAGGAACTGCCAATATTAGAATGTAGGACTATTATCGCAAAGACACTGCCTCGGTGCTGAAACATTTCAACGCTATTCTACATAAAATTCGTCTGTACATTTTCCTATTCCACTGAGCAATAATAATTCTTTTAATGTCCTCTGTACAACGACAAAATCGGTGGTATATATACGAAAAACATAATAAGTCATTAGGAGAAGGAAAAAAAAACATAGCCCAACAACCACTCGGTCGGCATATATATGTTTATTCCACAACAACAGTCATCATACTAAACATAAAAATAAAAGAAAATTAACAACCCTCCGAACACCCATATAATATACAAAGGAGTGTTGTGTGGCAGCCAGAATTTTGAAATGCAATAACAACGATTCTAATCCAATATATTCTTTGGTAATTTCACAGCATATCGTCGAGCGAACAAACAAACTTATTTAATTTCTAGCGCATAAGCACATTTATACCCACCGACATTTTACCATAAACAAAACAACTTTTATGATACCTCGATCCCATGTTTTCCTTAGCGAGTAATCAAACGGAGAAAATAAAGTTTACTATCCAAAAACATAAAATAGACGAGGTTTGCGATGCTGCTCTTCTTCTATGTACGTATACATAGGTACATCAAACCATATTAGAGTGACTTACTATAGTACATTCCATTTTCCATGTGTACATGTTTCATAAGACCATTCAATTCCTCACGCTCAAATAAAGGTGCATATCGGCATTGTGTACCGGAGAGTAGAACATTTTCATCCACTATTGTGATTAAGCAAAATATAATTATTTTTTGTTTTGTTTTGAAATGTTTTGTGATATTGGTATGGTTTTACGATGTTATTGGCTAACGAATTTGTGAATTGTAAAGCAAAGGTTAAGTCAAACATGAAATGTAAATTAAATGGAATTTGAACATTGGGGTCTTGGGCACAAAAAAAGGTCACTCAGATGTCGATCTGTATGAAATAAATTTTCGTTAGTCAAATCCAGTAAATTCGCCGAATTTTGTTGTTTCGTAATGTTTCCCCATCACTGAGATATACTTTGACCAACATCACAATTTTGACGAGGTCTTTCAGAACCTTGAACTTTGTGGTGTGCAGTTGTTTTTCTTCAACTGAACCAATTACACTACACAGAGCGCTTGTTTTTGATGCAGACTTTCGCACCCTAAGCCTTTCAGTTTTTCATTCCTCATCCTCTTTAAAAAAAACTTTAATATAAAACGAAGTGACCTATATCTTATCGTCACCTATATCTTCGTCAGCTTGAAAAATAATCGATATGGCTACTTATGCATCCCCCTATATTGGAAAATGTTACATTTTAACGTTGTGCCAACTAATGACGATTGTTTTTCCAAAAACTAGGCAATACGTTAAACAAGTCCTTTATCTTACTTACAAAATAACTGATATAGCTGAGGGTGACGCATTGTGGGTCGTACGCAAAACTTTTATCAACAAAAAATTGACTCAAAAAATTTTTGAAAGAAAATTTTACAACAAGAAATTTGCGTCACAAGTAGCAGATGATTCGGTTTTCTTTCGTTTAAATTCTTTCAGTACATTTTTCAACCATTTTCCTAACAATACGTTCCTCAATATCTGCCACTTGTGACGCAAATTTCTTGTTGTAAAATTTTCTTTCACAAATTTTTTGATAAAACTTTTGCGTACGACCCACAATGCGTCAACCTCAGCTATATCAGTTATTTTGTAAGTAAGATAGAGGACTTGCGTCACATTTACCCTTTAAGGGTTTTTTTACTGATATCACCACTTTTGTAAGTATGTCATTTCGACAACATCAAAAAACCTTATGGAAATTTAAAAATGATAGAGAAATCAGTCTGAATCCCAAAATCTAGAAACCAATCTTGGTACACCTCACTTCTATTGAAAATAACCCAAATCCATCGAAAAATCTGATGGAAGTTAGGAAGTGCTAGAGGAATCATCTGTAATCCCAAAATTTAGGAACCAACCTTGGAACACCTCACTTATATTGAAAATAACCCGAATCCATCGAAAAATCCGATGGAAGTTAGGTAGTGCCGGAGGAATCACCTGTAATCCCAAAATTTAGGAACCAACCTTGGAACACCTCACTTATATCGAAAATAACCCAAATCCATCGAAAAATCCGATGGAAGTTAGGTAGTGCCAGAGGAATCACCTGTCATCCCAAAATTTAGGAACCAACCTTGGAACACCTCACTCATGTCGGAAATAACCCACATCCATCAAAACATCCGGTGGAAGTTAGGAAGTACCAGAGGAATCATCTGTCATCCCAAAATTTAGGAACCAACCTTGGAACACCTCACTCATGTCGAAAATAACTCAAATCCATCGAAAAATCCGATGGAAGTTAGGAATTGTCAGAGGAATCATCTGTCATTCCAAAATTTAGGAACCAACCTTGTAAAATCTCACTCATGTCGAAAAAAACTCAAACCCATCAAAAAATCCGATGGAAGTTAGGTAGTTCCAGATGAATCATCTGTCATCCCAAAATTTAGGAACCGACCTAGTGGAAGTTATTACTTAATGATCCCAACAATTCCCAACAAGAAATACATCCCAAAACAACACGCACCATTCACCACATTACCATCCATATCATGCAACAAAATATACAACTCACCCACACCCATACAAATTGGCTTTTACATGGCATTTGTATGGAGACTTTGGGGAGATCCAGCTCCCAAGATATGTGTTTTTTCCAACTTTTGAAAATGCCATTCTTATATTTGGGCCATTATTAGCTTATAACCAAAATTTCAGGAAAATCTATAGAAACGTTTAGAAGTTTCTGGATCCACTTTTCCATAGGAACTAACTAACTATGGATACAATCATCCATATTTCGAAGTTCAATATCTCGGCCAATTTTGAAGCTGCAGTAACGTGTGATATCTCGTTGAACTCGTATGGATTCCTCCGACGGGCAAAATGTAATTTCTCAAATCGCTTCATGTTTCGATTTGGCTTATTGTTCTCTGTTTGACACTTGATTAACGTACAAGACATGTAGTAGCCATGTAGTACTACAATTGTCTTTGAGAAGCTACATCACTTCTTATCGCATTCACTTGGAAGGGCTGACATTTGAGGTTTAGCAAAATGTCAGAATTTCGCCCATTTCAAGGGAGTGCGTTATATAGTCGAAAGACATATTAAACAAACGAAGTACAAGAATATTCTTGGCAAGCACTTTCTACAGAAGAAGTATAGGCACCAATCGTGATATGTTTGCTGTCACCAAAATTATAATGGATTGAATGTAGACAAAGATTTGTAAATTTAGAACGTTATCCACTAATCTGAGTGCAATTAGGATATAGATTTATCAAAATTACTATGATTATGCATGATTTACCCCAACGGCACAATAAAGTGAAATTGGTTCAGATAAAAGCATAAAAGCTTTATATACATATACCGACCGTGTGTCTTGAGTTCCGCTTAAAATGATTCTGATTTCGTAATATACGAAATTCGGTCTGAATACAATGTATATAGTATAGTATGTGTATAACCGACGAACGTAAAGTTCTTCTTTTTATTTGCGAGATTAAAGAAAAGCAATTCATGACGACAATAATAACAACACAAAGGTATTTTCGATTAGCACGTGCTAAAAATAACTTAAGAATGGAAACTGTGATGCCGTTTGTTATGTTATGGAGTCTGCATGTATTTGTGTAGCAAACAATAAAAAAGCAGAAATTTCAAATTTGTTTGGATAGAGACACAGAGGGAAAAGGCACACGAAAATCATCAACAATAAAAAATGATGGCACTTCTTGTTCAACTAATTGGGTAGTTTTTTTTCCCTTCTCTTCGTCGTCGTCGTCGTCTTCTTTACTGCTGCCATGGCACGCACTTACACACGGAAATGGTCTATATGGAGTTAGAAATCTTTTGACCATTTATTTTTATATCCTTCAGCTTGTCCCAAATAATTGTACAATAAAAATTATGACATCTACTTAAGAAAGGGCGATACCTACAATACGTAATGCAGGGAAGTAGACAAAAACGAAAGAAAGAATATTATATAAAGAAAATGAAGGCGAAATATTCTCAAGTGAGATGCTTGAAATAAAATAATGATTTTCGACAAAAGAACCATTTTTTACGTCAGATTATTTCTAAATGATACAACAGAAAGCTATGCTGAAAGAATATGTGAAGGAATATGGAATAATGTTTGAGTGTAGGGGAGGTGAGAGTTATGACATGAACGCAATTTTCGGCATAGTTTATGAAGAGACGTTGTTGAGAAGAAAAAAAAGGGATATGGAGGGACATATATTTCGCCACTATTATCGTTATGGTGATATTCTAATTATTTCAATTCACTAGACAGATTTTATTCCACTTTTGGGTCTTATTGTCGTAATCTGTCATCTCGTTTTGTCAGTCAGAGAAAAAACGGAATTGAAGGGGAGTGTTGCTATACAGATCTATTGATCCCATACCCCAACGCCATAGTCTGGATTAATGTTATTTGGTATTTAGTTAATCCAACCCGTATAAAATTAGTATGAAATTAACCGGTAGATATGCCTTTAAAATAAAACTGTAGACTCCAGGTCTTCTTCTGGAGTCGATAAAAATTTCAATTTTCTTTTGATAGCCAGATACAGTTTTAAACATTCAAAAGTATCGACATATCAAAAATTTCTTATCGATCGTTATGGAGAAGTCAGAGAAGTTGGAGAAATCATGTCCGGAGCGGAGGACTTGACGCAGTCTAACTCCCAAAAAAAGAACGAAGAAATTTTTTTGCGACGCGTCAACTATCATGTCCGGAGCGGAGGACTTGACGCAGTCTAACTCCCGAAAAAAGAACGAAAATTTTTTTTTTGCGACGCGTCAACTATGTATAGTCGAACAATTCTGTTTCTACCCTTTGGTCTATATCATCACAAAACCTAATTTATAATATTCTTGCTTCAAATACGAACAAAACGAGCTATCACTCGACTATGTAGATTTAAAGTTACCGGAGATACATCGTTTTGAAATTGGTCACTTTTCATACTAAATGCACCAAATTGACTTCTGAAAATTTGGTCACTTTCAGGGTATAGGTTGGGCAGCCGTCTAAAATTTTTCACTTTTGGGGTTTATATAACGGCCATTTGTATATTTAGTACATATACCTATACATAGTTAGTATATAGCTATATATGTAGGGTATATTAAAATTATGAGTGAGAGTACCTAATGTAATCTCGTTATTTTCTTGTTCATGAACAATTCAAATCCAATTTCTTCAATTGACGTATATATATGTAAAATATAGCTATATTTAGTTAGTATATAGCTATATCTAGTTAGTATATAGCTATATCTAGTTAGTATATAGCTATATCGACCTATATATAGTTAGTGTATAGCTATATGGACTTATACATAGTTCTTATATAACTATATGGACTTATATTTAGTTAGTATATAGCTATGTATGGTTCTATATATTGTTAGTATATAGCTATATGGACCTATATATAGTCAGCATGTAGCTATTTGGACAATTTTTTTTCGTTACATTTTTTTCATCAACAATTTTTTTAACCAAAATCTTTTTGGACCGGAAGCAACTTTCAGACTTAGCTTCTAAAACGACTGATAGCCCGGCAAAAACTCTTTCAGAGCAACGTTGGACGCAGTCTACAGTCTATATGTGTGATAATTTCTAAAACAAGTGATATCGCTAGAGGTGACGCTGTCAGCATCGTTAAGCAAAATTGAATTTCACAGCCAATTAATTGAAATTAGCTGGCCTAGTTTTCCAAACCATTCGACAATCAATTTTTTCAGAAAAAATTTGAACCGACAGACTGAAAAATTTTCAACAAAAAGTTTACCAAAAAAACTGTGCGACTTTAAAATTAAAAATATTTTTTATTGGCATGCATCACTTGGACTGTCTGGTGACCAAATCCGATTGCCTGTTTTTTTTTATAACAAAAAATTAAATTTTGTATTAATTGTCCATCCTTGTTCCAGGTGGAAGGGATCTATGTATGATCCCAAAGAAAAGGTCAAGTGTTGTAATCACTAAAAATAATTCTAACATTCTAAGCTCACGTCCACCAAAATGATCCGCACCCAATTACCGACGTAGAAAAAGTTCCGCATGGTAACGTGCTAACGTTTACTCTAGCTTCCAAATTTGGGTACCTGCGTTGTATTTGTAAAGATCTACACACTGAATCACTCGTATGCCGTATCCCAAATTCAATGAATTTGTGTTAATATGTCTATAGCCTACATTTAGGCGATATACCAATTGTGCGCCTCAAGTGGTATTTGCATACTTCGAGGCGTAGTTTTGGAGTCGCGGTAATACGGTTAGACAGACTAAATTTGTGAAAGAAACAAACAAAAGAAAAATGTATAGCCGGCCACCATTGTGGTGGCCATTATTACCAACCAAAACATAACCTATTTTGCGAATAGAACTTTTGTTTAACGACGACCCTTTCGATTAAATCGGATGAAAAATGTATCTCAATAATCTTAAACATTCAAAGAAAATACGTGACATTTCGTCGTGTTGGTTATTCAAAACAATCTCTCACAATCGTGTATCTGAATTTGAAGCATTTAATGAGTTATGTTGCGAAAATGACTGACTTTCCGTTTCGGTTATAGTGATGATCACAGAATTCTAATCGATATAATCTGCATTGAGGCATAACGAAAATCATCTCTCTTGTTGCACATATTTAGCACCGAAAGCAAATTTCGCCAATAGATAGAGATATATAGATGTGTACGTACACGTTGTGCTTTTAAAATAAATAAAAAATTCCGCTAGTTCCTAGCAAACTTTGTTGCATATTCTCCAATTTAAACTTTAACATATTCTTTAATGAGGCTTAAGCATGGTATATCCGTGTCTATATGGCAAGCGTGCTAATACGTTTTTATCCTTTCAAATCTGCTGAAACACCCACAAATATATGATATAGCGCAATATCGTTTGCGAAAACCGTAAAACGATGTAGTTTCAGACAGAAAGCAGTTGTATAGTTAAACTGTTACAGGTTGCTTCAGGTTTAAAAATTTAATTTAGACATGCAATTAAGTATGTATTATTGAGTGATACGCTGCTGGAACGCTGTTATACAATGTTATTTATGAACTGAACCTAATCTGCTTTGTGATGTTGGACTAATTTACTTCTTTTTAGTCCCGTACGAAACGTAGATAGTTGCGAGTTCAGATATATACGTATGTCCGATAAAATTGTCATTTTAAGGCTTCGAGGGTTTTAGGTGTTGTATTTACTGTTCAGACAACAACCATGAAAATCATAGGTATTTAGTCAACGAAAGTTTAGTTTAGTTTAAAGAACAGAAGTAGTAGATTTAGTGATTGTCATTTGTAGATATAGTTAAAACAGAAAGGTGGTAATGAGGCATTTCGCCCCAACGTCATTCACAATGACTCACAAATGAGTCATTTTGTGTATCATTGTAAATTAGGAGTGAAATTTGGGATCTTCGACTGTTGCATCTTATACAACTTGTCTCGAATTAGTGGTTTAGAAATAACAGATGAGGCAACATAACTACACGGTCAATATCGTCAGTAACGATATTATCGTTTTTTAGACTAAATATCGTCTAAAAAACGATATTATCGTCCAAAAAAATTTCATCCAGGACGATAATATCGTCTAAAATTATAAATTTTAAAATATTTTCAGGACGATATTATCGTTTTCTTGACGATATTATCGTTTAAAAAAACGATAATATCGTTTTTAAACGATAATATCGTTTTTTGGACGATACTATCGTTTTTTTGATGATACTATCGTCTAA
Organism: Bradysia coprophila; assembly: GCF_014529535.1. Classification (NCBI taxonomy): domain Eukaryota; kingdom Metazoa; phylum Arthropoda; class Insecta; order Diptera; family Sciaridae; genus Bradysia; species Bradysia coprophila. The sequence goes on along the minus strand of NW_023503295.1, from coordinate 1,060,314 downwards.
AAAACGATATTATCATTCAAAAAACGATAATATCGTTTTTTTGACGATAATATCGTCCTGGATGAAAATATCCGCTGGACGATATTATCGTTATTTTCTTTTTCTGAACAAATTTATCGTTATTTTTGACGATATTATCGTCCTGGGCGATAATTTTTGGGACGATAATATCGTCCAGGACGATAATATCGTTTTTAATTTATTTAAAATAAAAATTCTAGACGATAATATCGTCCTGGGCGATATTATCGTTCTGGATGGTTGTTGAAAACGAAACACAAAATCTTGTAGATAAACACCTTTTTATAGACGGCAAATATATATTAAAAATTGGTTCATTTGGTTCCGTAAATTTAAATTTTATATAGAAAAATTACACAGACGATGCGAGAAAAAAAATTAACTCCTAAGTTCCGACACCGTTCCGGCGCCCGACTCGCATTGCGGCCCTCCGCTTCGCTCCGGGGCAATGGGCCGGATCGCTCGGCGTGTTAAAACGCTTTTTATGTACAATCTAAGTTGGTATTCATTTCGTAAAAAGATGAATTATTTAGGGACGAACTAAACGCCTTTTTTAAACACTGATGTGTAGGTGATTTCCTCTGACAATTGTTTTTCGATATTTCGGAAGAGAATTCGGTTCTTGCTGCACCTCTGAGTAAAATTGAGTCCTGGACAATATTACCACCCAAAACTAAACGATAATATCGTCCTGGGCGATATTATCGTTTTTTTAAACGATAGTATCGGCCTGGACGATATTAACGTTTAAGAAAACGATAATATCGCCCAGGACGATATTATCGTACAGAAAACGAAAATATCCATTAGATTTTCTAGAACGGTAATATCGTCCAGAAAACGATAATATCGTTTTTTGAACGATAATATCGACAAGAAAACGATACTATCGTCCAGACAATATTTTAGAACCAATATTATCGTTTTTTTGGACGATACTATCGTCTAAAAACGATATTATCGTTTTTTAGACGATAGTATCGTTTTTTAGACCATAGTATCGTCCAAAAAAACGATAATATCGTTCCTGACGATATTGACGGTGTGGAAATGTAAGGCCACCGATTTAACAGAGCAAAAACTATATTCAATCGTCGAAGAGACGACAACTTATTAATGAAAAGTGCACACTGCAAGCCACAACGCTTTCATTTACAGTGCACAATTTGCACGAAAAACCAATTCCTTCAAAGTCGATTTTTGTCTTAAAATTAAAATCACAAAATTAACCCAAATGAAACGATTCTTCATCCAACTTGCAATTTAAAAAAAATAATAAAGACTCGAGAATCCAGACCGTTCATGGAGTTCACAGTTCGTTCATGCAATCCACTTAAGGTCACGCAATGGCTCGTATAGTAACTACATAACTTTTTAACTAAAAAAAAAAACAATTTGTCTGCAAGTTTGTTCCAAACATGAACTATATTTGTGTTAAATCATTAAATCGGCTGTTCGTAAAGCATTCTTAACAACAATTCGAAACTCATGTTCTTCAACTCACAACAATACCAGACGGGTAATAAATGAAACATATCTTCTATAGGCACAAAACACCCTTTTTCGTAAAGTTATCTACGTAGAAAGTGCTTCTGTGAATGGTATTCTATAGTTGTAATTATTTTAGTGTGTCGCACAAAAGATTTGGAAGCGATATATGTATCTTTGCACGGAATGAGAGACACACATTTGATTTGTTGCTCAAAAAAATATTTAGGTCTTCGATAAGGAGTCGACATTCTGTAACAGATTGACTGTTCTTTTCACAGAATAGGTAAATTGGTTAATATTAGGAAAGCATTATGTCAGATGCAATTTACCGTTGTTGTGTTGATTGTGCGAAAAAATATATTCGGGGTAAACCATCGCGTATCGTAAAGTTCGTAAGTAAGTCAATTTCGTAGACTTTTGACATTTAATGCATAGGAGAAATGTCAAAAGTTTACGAAATTACCCCGAATATATTTTCGATGATAACTTCGCTTAGACTAATCATACTGGTATTTCGTACGATAAAATGTACGGTAAACAGGGCCTATTTTAAGGAATTTAATTTCCAAAATACCCAAAATTTCACAAAAATTCTTAAAATTTCTAAATTTTGTTTTCTGTTAGATCTCATTTCAAAATGATCAGTTAAGATCAATGACATGAAAAACAACTAAAAATGCAGTAAACACAACATTTACGATTCAATCTGATGTGTTTTTAGATAAAATGACGAAAAGTGATGGAAAAATTTAAGAATTTTTGAAAATTTAATTTCCTTAAAGTAGGCCCTGTCCCGACTCTAGTTTGCATAATATACACATTTCGTACAATTTAACGTAGAGTTGTAGAGTCTTTCACTAACACATGTAGGGAAGAACTCACACTATCAAATATTACGTATTTCATGCCGTGACCACAAATTTTACGTAATTCTGTTTGAATTTCCTGTCTAGGTATGATTAGTCTAAGTAACTTCGTATCCGCGTCCGCGTAGTACTTTCAAATATATTTATTTTGGCACGGATACGATTGCTATACCTTTGAAATTACATTTACTTACGTATGTTGTGTTGCCTCGCCTTCGGCTGGGGACAAACACATGTACTTAACTACTATTCCCGTTCAGGAATTTTCATTCATTTGATGCGTAAAGTAAATATCAATTGCAGCACCCAACAAACGTTGGACAAGATGCAGGTCTTACTTTTGGCAACATTACATTATTTCGGAAAATTCGGGGAGTAGTAGGCTGTGTAAAAATGAAGTGACATGTAAATTTTGGCTCCGAAAAAAATTCGTCTTTTTGCTTTAATTTTGCCTTAATTATTTACTCAATTTCAATTAAAATATCTGTAAGTGACATCAGTATGTGTTTGTTTTTATGTGGATTAAGAACGAAATTTACTTGGATGTTGTGAGTGAGATTGAATGGACGGTGCGGTTTTTGAGCTAGCATTGGATTAGAGATTTGAAGTCTGTGAGCGGTCACTGGAGGCACTCGTGGCTTGGATTTGGTAGTTCATTGGTTTTGAGCAATTAGACTCATCTGAATCAATTTCATCTTCGTACCAGCTGAGCAGCACGTTCGAGGGAATGAGTGACTGTTGGAGGCCCACATATCTTGTGAGGCTGTCGGAGGTCCTCTATTGTGCTCATGTGGCGAGATGATTGTGCATGAGGATGGAGTAAAATAAAGGAATGAGAAAATGTGTGACATCCAAGTAAACAGGTAACTCGTCGCCGTAAGATGTAATTGACAAAAGACAAAAATTAAATTACATCCGCATTTAGTAGCTAGTCCGATCACTTTGTCACTTAGATTAATTTTCAACATACCTCGAGTAGCGATCCGGCGCTGTTCACGGTAAACGTGATTTGTTTAATATACAATGCACGTTTGAGATGAACCGGAGAGTAAAAAGGTGGATCCAAGTTGATAACTCCCACTGTCAGTGGTTTAAGCTCTACTGGGTATGTGCACAGGCACCAGTTCTTGATATGTCACGGTCACGGGTCACTATTTCGGAAAATTCGGGAAAAAAATCCGAAAATGCCTATCGCCCATACTGAATTTTCTGAATATGCAATGCCGAACGTCTCAGGTCTATTTTGTATAAATCTCCGAACGTTTTTATTTTTATTATTTTCTGCTAAGGGTAGGGTAACGGAAATCTGAATTACTGACATTTGAGCGTATTTCCTTATTGTCAATTAAATTTGAATAAAAAAACCAAAGTTTCGTATAAAATGTTTAAAATAAATGAATCACGAATCTAATTTTCCTTTTTTTTCCAAATAACCATAATACAAACATAAAAAAGATTTCAAATCGCAAATTTCATCTTTCCGATTTAGCTTTCCCGCATGTGATACATACCTTTACGGGGTGGATTCTTCTCTCCGTTTTTTTTCTGTGTGTGTTGTTTTCCATTTTTAGAAGAATGGCTACGGTAGGTATGTACATCAAATCCCTTTATGGAGTACATTACTGTCAAGTACACGTTCGTTGTGTATACCATTTGTACATTACACACATTTCGTTTTTTGGTTTGGCTCTACGAGGGATTTGTTCTTGGAGAAATTTATTATGTGAATTGTAGGAAAAACACGGAAAACGTTAAAGCATTAAAACATTTACAAAAGATGAAATGTGTGGCATACATATGGTGTTTATACGTACAGATGTGTATACATATATATAGAATGTGGGATAGGTACCCACATTGAACATAATGCCGCTCATGCTTACCTGACAGTTTTTCGTATAAGTTATAAATTTTCCAACATATGAATGAATAATAAATTTTACGTAAAAAGTATTAGTCGAGTGTAAAGTAGCAGTGTAGCTGTATAACAGTAGTATGGATGGAGTTGAAGTGATGTGACTAAGTACATATGTACTCTACGCAACCATCATATTATACATTTTCGTTAAGGTATCCAAAACGTTAAAATAATGCCTAGTCAAATAAATAATGTTCATGATAATCACATAAAAATACATATACATTTCTCGTACCACAAACATATATGTATGATGATGTACCTGAGGGTATAAAACGTTTTACGATCATCAACCATGTGTAATATTATATTGTAAACGCAATGTGAAAATAAAATAAAAAAGATGATAACTCAAAAATGTTTTTTAAATATAAATTTTTACATCATGTAAACAGTGTTGCAATTTCTTTCAGTGTTTGCGGAAGGGAAATGAATTAATTTTTTTTTTTGTGGACCGGTTTTTTATTCAAAGTCAGACCCGTTCAAATGATTCGGTAATTTCGAATGCCCTGCTGAATTTCATTTGTAATACGTACGGCATGGAATTAAACTGATGGTCTAAAAAATGGATTTTGATATCCATGAAAATAACGAAAAAAAATTGATATCGTTTTCTCTCGATTAGTCGAGTAAAACCATTTTGGGAAAAAATTTAGCTAGGCTTGTAGGCAGAGCCTAATATTTGGGAATTAATTCTCTAAATTCCCAAAATTCCCAAAAATCTCAAAAATTCCCTAAATTCCCAAAATTTCCCAAAAATTCCCTAAATTCCCAAAAATTCCCTAAAATTCCCAAAAATTCCAACAAAAAAACAACAAATATTTCAGAACATATTGAATATAATATATTCAGTAAATTGAGCTTAAGCGACATATCGCCAAAACTGGAGGTGATAGGGGAACAAGTGGTCTCCGATTTTTAGGAGTGATAGATTCGTCTTCAATTCTAGAGAATCGTATCTTTCATTTTTTTCGAACATTTTTTTAAATTTTTGGTTAAAGTGTTCAAAGGTTCAGAGGGTACCGAAAACCTTTTTGCGGCTATAACTCAAAAATAATTATTTTAAGAGCAGTCTACACTCCGACTTTCTATGAAAAACATTTTCGATGATAACTTCTTATTAGAATATTTTTTGAAAAAAGTGGTTTCATCGTTTGGTGCCACAACATATAAAGTTTCGATAGCCACCAGAATAAACCGCGAGCCTTTTTTAATAAAAGTTTAGTTTTGTTATAAACACTTTTTATATTTTTTTATAGAAATTAATTAAAAAAATCACTGCCATGATGAACTCACGTACGGAAACTCTAAAGAATCGAAATGGGATATTAGGTATCTGTCAGCTGATAGGAATATTTTGTTTGTTAGTGTTGGTTTTTTGGTTATCTCGGTGATCACAATTAAAACAAACTGTCAACAAATAAAACATCCCAATTTGTTAAGTCACGAAATTGTTTTTTTTTCAAGCGCGAGATTTTTTGAAAATTGGAGCGGCTTTTTAAACTGAAATTAAGAATTTCAAATTCCACTTTTCCAATATCAATATACATATTCAGTGTGTTTTTGATGTGTTCATTGAAATAAAAATAATATGGACTAACGCTCGCGGTTTATTGTCAAAATTGATGCAGTCTACTCAAAAGTCCAAAAAATATCACAAAAAACACAAATTTTAGGAGTTTTGAGTCTTTTCTCAGTACACTACATCAATCTGGACAATTCCAGTGGCTATCGAAACCTTATATGTTCTGGCACCAAACGATGAGGCCACTTTTTTCAAAAATAATTCAAATAAAAAGTTATCATCAAAAATGTATTTCATAGGGAGTCGGAATGTAGATTGCTCTTAAATTATTGTAGTGTTGTACTAATGTTGGCTATGGAGAGACCTACAAGTAGAGTATACGCCCTGGCTGGTGCGAGTACATCGACAAGAATTATATCCTTCAGAGCATAATATTTGGGAACCAATTCTCAAAAGTTCACTAAAATTCCAAAAAAATCCTTTTTTTTTGCTTGTTCATAGTTTTTAAAGGTTTTTGAACTTTTCCTGATCTTTTACGAGCATCTTAATTATAAAAATGCGAAAAAAATTTTTTTTTTGGTAAATTTAGGGAATTTTTGGGAATTAAATTCCCAAAAATTCCCTAAATTCCCAAAAATTCCCTAAAATTCCCTAAATTCCCAAAAATTCTCAAAAACGATTCCCAAATATTAGGCTCTGCTTGTAGGCCTTGAAGAGACGCACATTTTGAGTATACACACCACCAGGTCCATATTGACTTGTTGGTGATATCAATCATTTTAGGTGAAAAAATAGGTGATTTTGCCAAGTCCCTGACCGGCTGCAGTGACATAAGTCCGAGACATGGTATGTATGGTGAGAAAGCCTAGCCTCTGCAGTACCATAGGTTTGAGGTTTTTTGTGCGGCTATTCATTATTTATTGCTGATAAGAGTGAGATCAACTAAAATAAAGAATTTTTCGATGTATTCACGTGGTTCTTATACTCTTGGAACCCAAATTTCGATCTATTTGGACTATTTTCTATAAAAAAGTGGGATATGAAGCATTTTTGGACTTTTTTTATGGCTATTCAATATTTATTTTGGGGTCAAATATCAAATTAACGTCAAAAATTACAATCTTGATTGAAATAAAATTGAATTGATTTGAACTTTTCAGTTTTATTTTTTTTAATAAACATTCTATGCCAAAATATCCGATCTTGTTGTTATTTAGCGAAGCGAGTTATAATTCTATGACCAACGGAAGAAATAAGATGGTATAGGTCCTCTAAAGTGCATGTATTCGAATAATAATAAGTGTAACTATAAGTATAATAACAGCTGATCTATGGCTACGGTGAGGCCGAAACAGCTCCTGCTTCGATAGTTGGTCTATCATAATTCACTTAACGTGAAACAAAATGGGAACGGGAAGAGCGACAAGCTCTGTTAGATACTCGATGAACGAATGTTCTATACTATTGTACTTGATGAAGGTTATATACTGTTTACAGATTAGGATGCGCCATCCCTGGAACGATCGTTATGTACAGGTTAAGCAAAAAAAATGTGTAACCTTGATTTGGATAATTAAGTTTTAAAAATAAATTTTTCGTTTAAATCCTTCTCGACACAAAACTCATATTGTTCTATTCAACCAAAATCATAATCATAATTATTCATCACACTTTCGAATCGACAGAAATTTTGTATTAGTGTCCTAGCCGTGATGTCATTAAAATGTAAAAGAAATTCAAAATAAAATGGATGATCATTCAATACATAATAATGGATTTTGATTTATACATTTTCGGTTTTTCCGCACCAACAACCCACCCGTATATGGTTATAATAATGTGCGTCGAAGCTTTGCTTTAATGTTTATTTTACCTTCCCAATAATAATAAAATTTACCGCGAACGTGATCGAAATTTGATTTTCTCATATATGAGAGGGTTAACGTCGAGGTTAACGTTCATAAAGTTCAACTATAATATGAAATTGGTTTTTTTTCCTCTCTTTTATGTTATCTATTAAAATAAGATTATTGGTGCAAAATTATAGTATATTATCCAATAGCGCTACTAAATATGCGTCAAAGATCTGTGCTTTAAAAATTGCACGAAGTCTAACTTTTCACAACCGAAACGAACAAAGGGAAATGTCAGACAATCTTTAAAATGGTGGTTTTTGTAAAGGAGGTTCAGGTCTTAGGATAGTATTAAACGATCACATTGAAAAAGAACAGTTTGTAAATGACGCGAATGTACAAGTTGTTGATACAAGTTGTTGTATTATATTGTAATTGTGACAGTTGGTACGAAAAGTCGGTCTATTCCATCTGTCAAAGTGACGTTTTAAACGTCAAACAAAATTTTTCTGCCAAACAGTTAAGAAGTCGCCTATTTTTTCTCAATTCTATCAGTGGAAGAGACTTATAGAAAAATAAACGATTTTGTAATTATTTGGCTAAAAATTTTTGGTTTGACGTTTGAAACGTCACTTTGACAGATTGAATAGACCCACTTTTGATCCCAACTGTCACAATTGTCGTTGTAAGAGCACTGTCGAAGAAAAATATTTTAGTTTCGATTGGGGGTCATTCGCGTCAAGAGAAGAGTAGTTTTTAATGTTTGAATGAACTGTAATGTAAAGAAGACCCAAAACCATGAACTTTGGTTATAACTTTAACTCTAGCTACATATACCAACCGCGAAGGAGACCTAATTCAAATTTTTCTTTTGTTCTCCTGTCAAGTTTGACAGTACAACAAAAGAAAAATTTGAATTCGGTCTCTTTAGCATTACTATCAGCAGCATTTTGCTATAACCATGTTTAAAGACATTTTTTAAGTGGTAGAAACTTGGTTATTACAAAAAAGCTACTCTATAAGTATTTGTACACGTGTTACCAACTTTATACTATTGACATTGACCAATTACGCCCACGCCACCTACTTATTTCAGCATTAATCGTATAAGCGAGGAGTCAGATAATCTCTTGTTATACTACAGCGTAGATTTCCACAATTTGTCTTAGTTTGAGAGATCTATTCGTTTCAAAACTTCGTTTGTTGGTATAGCTTTTCTTGACGAGAGAATATTTAATCAAAAATTCCGAAAAGGAAACTGTTTACTTAAAGGCATTGAAAAGTTTGTCGAATGTCTTCCCAGCTGTATGTGTCGATCAATTGGAACAGAAGTGAAACATTCTGTTATTATTTATTAAATATAAACACCAGAGATACAGTTTTGTGTTTGTAGTTGTTATTTCCCGACAAACACTAGTACCTTATTGCCCGTTAGACGAAGAAAATTTTGTTTTATTCATAATATAAATACGAAAACAAACCATTCCGTTCCGAATCTACCTCGGGGCATAACGTCAATATTGTACACAAAGCAAAATTATAAAACCTCGATTATCCAATACAATTCTGATGTAGACAGTGGAACCTTATATGTGACAAAGAGAACCGAACTTCTTTGTATGTTCGTAGGGATTGTGTTTTTCCGACACTTGTACTTCTTGGAACGCAATTTCCGTGTATGCATTGTTTGAGACACTTCCTTAAACGTTATTTTTCTGGATGCATTCGGGAATAGAGTTTATTTTTGAAATAATTGAGAAAGCTATTCCATAAGAAAATTCATTTCACTTTTTCATTAAACAATATATTATTGCGGCACTGCATATGATAAGTGAAAAGATGGAAGATACAATTTCGTACATTTATTTTTGTTAATGGTTCGGATCTGTTAGTCAACTTTTTCTTTCATGTATGAAACTCCTCGAGCGGAATAAATTGGATGGAAAAGCATACAGCTTCCTTCAGTGTAATTTCAGAATCCATCAAACATTCACGTCTTCATACATTTTCTGTAATTTCCGTATACAAACATATTTAAACATCTTTCATCCTTTCGTATTACATTTTGCAATTTGGTCGTTACATCGAAGCATTCGTAACTCCAGACATATTTAGCAACTGTTGAGATTTCTTAACATTTTTGAAGAATCATAATTCACGACAAGATCTTGCAAGTTTTTTGTTTTTATAACTACTCTAATTTGAAACATATTCTAAGGAAACACTGATGATACCTGCAGAAAGCTCAATTATTGTTGAACACTTACTGTAGCTCAGTGGCGCCGAGTATACGGGGGCGAGGGGGGCGATTGCCCCCTATGGGAAAGCTTGTGGGGGGCACTGCCCCTCATGAAAGGAAAAGTTGAAACTACAACATTGCAACATATTTATTAGAATATTTAATATACCAACACAACTGAAGACAATGGTCAGAAACTACTTTTCCAATGGTCACTTATTCTTTCAAATTCATAGTTTCAATTTTTCCTCACCAGCTTTCTCATGTAACTTTGGATTCAATCATCAACTTTTAAAATCCACATTTTCACAAAATCAAAATCTTTTAGATTCACCTGTGTGTATCCAAAATCTTCTATGTAGACTGCGATCAAACGTAAATCCCAATGTTTTGGCTTGTTAACAGGGGACTGGGGACGTATTTCGATGTAAATCGTAAGATTTTAGGTGAAAAAGTAAAAGAAAATTCGTTGAGCGTTGTGTTGGAATTCACTTGACAATAACTTATATGGAGCGGTTTCACATAGGAACCCAAATGAATGAATAGATCGAGTAACCTTAGTTAAGCCCCTTAACTTAAGGCTCAGAAGCATATAAATACGGTGTTCTGTCCTCAGAACAATTACTCTCTAATAAACGTTCAAAGTGTGAACATCGGAGTTTTATTAGAAGTCCGGATTGTAATCCGTGAAATTCCAACAGGTTACGGGCCCAGATACATTGAACTGTGTCAATTAAGACTTATAAGACAAAATCGCAATCCCTCTTAATGTTTTCGAGGCAAAAAAAATTGCAGTCTAAGTTGAAAGTCGTGGGACTCTTATGAATCATGAAAGTTTTTAAACAACGCAAAAAGAGTTGAGGTCTACTCTGCAGTATAAGTTGAACCATTTCGTCCAGGAACTGATCTGAAGATCGTGTCTTTGTAACAGATTTTGTAAAAATAAAAACGTCTGACGTTCCGTAAAAGGAGTAATTTCCTATTGGAGATCCGCTAATCTTGAAATACAAGTTTTTATCGTCAGAAGTGATAGGAGAATGATGTTTAGAAACTAAGAAGAAATGTAATAGAGTTTTCCCATATTTTAGTACATTCTGTCATAAAATTACTGCTGTCACTGTGCTTATTTTCATGTGAACCAACTTCACTGCTGTGACATTACATGGGAATGAATCAATGTGAAGTTGTTTCAAAAAAAAAATAGTCCAGAGAGAATGAAGTACTATAAAAAATGTGGCGCCTCTACATGCCAACTGACTAGGCGAATAGAATCGACTTATTCGTTTGATGGATTTATTCATGAATGAGAAAATTGTTTACAGTAATTAAAGTGAATAGAGATTAGATTAAAGTGGTAGATTGATATAAATAAATTAGAATCTTTACTTAAAATTGTATTTTGCGACATTGTATATACTCGAAATACATCTTTGAGGATACCAAATCTATTTTGAAAATATGACAATTCTTTTTTTGGGGATATCAAATTTAGTCATAGGGGTTATTATTACTCAGTCAACTCGACATAAGAACAGTAGAATTTGTTATGATCTACAATTACTAGGATTTTACGAATTGGTACAGTGAACGACATCTCAAATGTCTCAATGTCATTTTTTTCAGAGAATGTCATTGTGAATTTGCAATGACACAATAAAATTCTCAGAAAAATTTGACAGTGAGACATTTGAGATGTCGTTCACTGTACTAAAACAAAAAAATAATCTTGCCCCCCATGGGAAAAACACAAGTCGGCGCCTCTGCTGTAGCTACACATAGCGACGCGAAGGAGACCTAATCCAAATTTTTCTATTGTCCTTCTGTCAAGTTTGGTAGCACAACAAAAGAAGATTTTGAATTAGATCTCTTTCGCGTCGCTATGTGTAGGTCGAGTTAGTAAGTTAGATTTGGATTTCAGAACCTATTTATGACAGAAATCATTTGTCTCGTTTTTGTAACCGCAGACTGAGTGTTCTACAAACTGTGCCCTAATTGGAACACTCAATGGTCGCTATTTACCGGCCTGTCGTCACTGTAAAAAAGAACGCTTGAAGGGCAGATAAGGCGCTAAAAACACTTATGCAAGCTGAAAATTGAAAGAAAATTAGAAAAATGATCTACCAAGTCGCCCCCTGTGGCCATTCCGGGCCTGTCTCTCCTGTTTCGCTGTTTCAAACCTAGCAAGATGTGTATAGCAACTCCAATAGGTCGCCCGTAGCGCTTCTGCTTAAGTGAACGAACTTATACACTCCGTTCAAGGAAGCGGAAAGACTGAAAGTCTTCTATGATCGTCGTCAAAAATATTGCTTTCATGTTGGCGCTGTGAGTAACCATATTCACTCAAAAACATTGAGAACATGGTGCTTCGTTGACAACAACACTCATGATAATTCACGTGAGAACATTTTCACACGTGAATTGTCACTATGTTTTAAGAGGTCTCAAGCACTTATGGGGCAGATGCCGCCAATAACAGTCTGTTGGCTCAAAGTGTTAAAAATTTGATCTGAGGTAACTGGTCATACAAATCCGTTTCCGTCCATTAAAAATTGTTGACAGGAGCGGAGTTCCAATTTTTTTAAGGATGCCCTCTTGTCATTTTTCTATCGAATTGACTATTTGCACCCGGGTGCAAATAGTCAATATTAACGCTGTTTGCATCCAACTTTTTAAAACTATGATTGTTCGCAAGCTGTGCGAATTATATTATCTAAAATGCTACTCGTACAATTCGCAAATTGTATAAACAAAGTGTCTGGTTTGATCCAGCTGAATTCTATAGCTTCTACAAACTGTGGAAGGAAGGACTTTCTTTTGTTCCTTTTGTTCCCAAATTTTGTGAGGAAGCAAATTGGTTCGTTCCTACTGAATTCATCCTTCTACAATTTGTGTAAGTCTTTCGTTTGTTCCTACTGAATTCATCCGATATCTGGTAATCTGGCACACGAAGCAAAAATATGACATTTTTAAAGTCTATACGCAGTTGAAAATTGCGGTATTTTTGCACTGTGTGCCAAATTAACCCACGCCCTGTTTGGTTCGTTCCTACTGAATTCATCCTTCTTCAAACTGTAAAGAAGGAGCTTCGTTCGTCCCTACTGAATTCATCTTTCTACAGTTTGTGTGAGGAGGTAGTTTGGTTTGTTCCAACTGAATTCATCCTTCTAAAGGAGATTGATTTGTTCCTGAATTCTTCCATCTACTAACTGTTTATAAGGGAGCAGTTTGGTGTGTTCCAAATGAGTAGCCTTTGTCTACATGCGCCCCATTTAGGCGCCCTTCTGACCTTGGGAAAATGCAATTCCCACAAAATCTCGGAAAGCGTCGAAGGAAAAAAATGATTATTTCTGTTTTGTCACAATTCAAAGTAATTCACTGAAATTATTTTCTTGACAAACCTAACGAAATGAAATTTTTGTTTGAAAAAAAAATGTTCTTTTGTTAGTTGAAACGAAGGAATAGTCAATGTATGAGCTATTTGCAGTGGTGGCGGGACATTTCCACACCGTCAATATCGTCAGGAACGATATTATCGTTTTTTGGACGATACTATCGTCTAAAAAACGATACTATCGTCTAAAAAACGATAATATCGCCCAAAAAATGTTCATCCAGGACGATAATATCGTCTAAATTGAAAAATTCTAAAATATTGTCTGGACGATAGTATCGTTTTCTTGTCGATATTATCGTTTAAAAAACGATATTATCGTTTTCTGGACGATATTACCGTTCTAGAAAATCTAATGGATATTTTCGTTTTCTGTACGATAATATCGTCCAAAACGATAATATCGTCCTGGGCGATATTATCGTTTTCTTAAACGATAATATCGTCTAGGACGATACTATCGTTTAAAAAGACGATAATATCGCACAGGACAATATTATCGTTTAGTTTTGGGTGGTAATATTGTCCAGGACTCAATTTTACTCAGAGGTGCAGCAAGAACCGAATTCTCTTCCAAAATATCGAAAAACAATTGTCAGAGGAAATCACCTACCAAAAAATAAAAGAAGGACAATTTACTCACACAAAGTCGGTAACTTCCTCCATTAAAAATCATATTTTTTATTGCAGCTATTTATCAAGTCAACGTCTTTCCTCAATGTAGAATATCTTAGCTCAACTCAAGACAATCTTGAGATTACGTTGAGTTGAGATCTCAACTCAACTCAAGATTTTCTTGAGATCTTAATCTCAACTCAAGATTACCACAATCTCAAGTTGAGTTGAGATTGAGATCTCAAGATTACCTCAAAATTAGCAGAACCTTCAGGGAAAGCATAGTTTCGATACATTAAGTGAAAGGATGAGTTTACAAAGTATTTATTGATAGAAAGTAAATAATCGTAAAATCGGTTGTGTTCACTACATACATTGGTCCATACACATCAGTGTTTAAAAACTGCAGTGTTACATGTTACAGTCGCACGAGTCGGTTGCTAGGAATCTCGCGCCGCGTCATTCACAATAATTCACAGTTTGACACATTTTGTATAAGGAAGATGTCACTTTGTGAGTTATTGTGAATGACGCGGCGCGAGATTCCCTAACACCCACGAGTCGAACTCTTTGATCCCAGGGAATTCATCCTTTTACAAAATGTAACGTAAAGACATTTTGTTCGTTCCTTCCTAGGGAATTCACACTTTTACGAAATGAAACGTAAAGGCGTTTAGTTCGTCCCTAAAGAAATCATCTTTTTACGAAATGAATACCAACTTTGATTGTACATAAAAAGCGTTTTAACACGCCGAGCGATCCGGCCCATTGTTCCGGAGCGAAGCGGAGGGCCGCAATGCGAGCCGGGCGTCGGAACGGTGTCGGAACTTAGGAGTTAATTTTTTTTTCTCGCATCGTCTCATAATTAGTCTGTGTAATTTTTCTATATAAAATTTAAATTTACAGAACCAAATGAACCAATTTTTAATATATATTTGCCGTCTATAAAAAGGTGTTTATCTACAAGATTTTGTGTTTCCTGGACGATATTATCGTCTCAAATTTACTATCATCGATACTATCATCTAAAAAACGATACTATCGTCTAAAAAACGATAATATCGTTTTTAGACGATGGTATCGTCCAAAAAAACGATAATATCGTCCAAAAAATCGATATTATCGTCCAAAAAATTTTCATCCAGGACGATACTATCGTATAAATTGGAAAATTCTAAAATATTGTCTGGACGATAGTATCGTTTTCTGGACGATATTATCGTTCAGAAAACGATACTATCGTTCAGAAAACGATACTATCGTTTTCTGGACGATATTACCGTTCTAGAAAATCTAATGGATATTTTCGTTTTCTGTACGATAATATCGTCCAAAACGATAATATCGTCCTGGGCGATATTATCGTTTTCTTAAATGATAATATCGTCCAGCACGATACTATCGTTTAAAAAAACGATAATATCGCCCAGGGCGATATTATCGTTTAGTTTTGGGTGGTAATATTGTCCAGGACTCAATTTTACTCAGAGGTGCATCAAGAACCGAATTCTCTTCCAAAATATCGAAAAACAATTGTCAGAGGAAATCACCTACACATCAGTGTTTAAAAAAGGCGTTTAGTTCGTCCCTAAATAATTCATCTTTTTACGTAACGAATATCAACTTTGATTGTACATAAAAAGCGTTTTAACACGCCGAGCGATCCGGCCCATTGCCCCGGAGCGAAGCGGAGCCGGAACGGTGTCGGAACTTAGGAGTTAATTTTTTTTTTCTCGCATCGTCTCATAATTAGTCTGTGTAATTTTTCTATATAAAATTTAAATTTACGGAACCAAATGAACCAATTTTTAATATATATTTGCCGTCCATAAAAAAGGTGTTTATCTACAAGATTTTGTGTTTCGTCTTCAACAACCATCCAGAACGATAATATCGCCCAGGACGATATTATCGTCTAGAATTTTTATTTTAAATAAATTAAAAACGATATTATCGTCCTGGACGATATTATCGTCTCAAATTTAAAAAAATAAATTAATTAAAAACGATATTATCGTCCCAAAAATTATCGCCCAGGACGATAATATCGTCCAAAATAACGATAAATTTGTTCAGAAAAAGAAAATAACGATAATATCGTCCAGCGGATATTTTCATCCAGGACGATATTATCGTCAAAAAAAACGATATTATCGTTTTTTGAACGATAATATCGTTTTTTAGACGATAGTATCATAAAAAAAAACGATAGTATCGTCCAAAAAACGATATTATCGTTTTTTTAAACGATAATATCGTCAAGAAAACGATAATATCGTCCTGAAAATATTTTAAAATTTATAAGTGTAGACGATATTATCGTCCTGGATAAAAAATTTTTGGACGATACTATCGTCTAAAAAACGATAATATCGTTCCTGACGATATTGACCGTGTAGTTATGTCGCCTCATCATTTGCAGTCGAATGGTCTGGTAACATTATGAAATATGATTTCGCGCGGCGTGACCGCAAATAGCTCATACATTGACTATTTCCACCCGATTGCAAATAGTGTTCATATTGACTATTTGCACTCGGGTGCAAATAGCATCTGCCTTTTTCTATTGTTTGAACTTTCATGTAAGTGGATTATTTTTGTTTTATCAGAAGGAGAAATATTGATTAAGACTGTTTAGTGTGGTGTTGATTTCAGAACTTTGGAAGTTTGTTGAATTTTACAAATAATAGCATAGTCTGTTTTCCCGCGCCCCTCGGAAATTTCGCTCATGTTTTTTTATCCATCAAACAACTATTACTAGTTTTGCCAAAAATTGTTCTCGCTTAAATCCATCTTCTTCCATCCGGCATTTTCTTCGAGTTTTCTGCAATGCAAATTTAACCTTTTTTTTCATTTTCCCTTAACACACACACACACACACACACAACATTGTCTTACATTTTGTACACGGTCGAGTTAAAAATTAATCTCCTAGATTCTTTTGTGAAGACTAAACAACTTCAATATTTGATTGTGATGGTCGAAGAAATGATGTGGTCGTTGTGGATATCCACACACAAAGGAATAAAATTGTAAAGAAACGAAAGATAATCCATATAAGCGTGCGGTGTGATGCTCATTGTTCCGTAATTTTGTGGGTATTCCACATTGGGGTATTGCTACGAGAATGTTCCGTTTTTATTTCTTATTTTTCATCATATCTCGGAATTATTTACCATATGGGAGAGAGAGAAAAAAAAAAGTTGGGAAATGATTTTGCAAAAATTTTGCATTTCTAACATTTCTTCGAAACACACGTGCTTTCGATATTTTTCAAACGATATTCATTCCACTCGCTTTACATACAATTTTCTTATGAAAATAAAGATTTACTAGCTTCTGGCTGGCATCATAATATGCGAATTTTAAAAATATTTATTCACAAAGCATTTACTCTATAAAACATATTTTTGGTCCATAGATAGATCGCATTACGAATTCAAATGTGTACGTACGTTTATGCTTCTAGTTCTTGTTGTTATAAGTTATCACAAATATTCATAAATGCTGTTTTTGTCAAAATAAATAATATTTTCCTTTGTTGGCATCTGTGTGTGTGTGTGTTTGTGAAAATCTGACGAATAACAATACTAATCCCATTTCGGAGGAAAAAGTGACGCTCCAACACACAGAATATTATTTTCCTTTGGTTTAAGGTTATCGCAACCATCGTTTGTCTTGACTTTTATACTCAGTTCATCTAATCATTAGTAACGTCTTACTTAACTTGAATGTTCGTTTTTCCACTGAAAGATAACCGAAATTGTGGGACACATGGTTCAGGAAGAGCACTTGGAAAGGGTAGGTCGTGCATTTCGGTCTCAATTTTATGGTTTTAGCATTATCTCGTAAAGTGTGAAAAATAGATTGAACTATGGTTCGAAAGGGAAAGTTACAGGTTTGAAATGACCAATAGAGTCCCATAGAGTGGTGTCAATGCATCTAGCCTATTTTTGAGGTTGTAAGATATAATTAATACGCATGTCAAAGAAACCACTATGGCGACAGTCTTACTGATACAGTGCTGTAAGAACACTACATCATTTTGCACATGAACAAGTTTAGCGATTCATAATTGAAATGAAATATCAATTTGACACTAAAATACAAACTAGTGTGCAAACGTGAAAACTGGACGTATATTTATGGCTGGCGGGTATTTTCTGGTCTATAGAAAGCATTCATTAGAAAATGTAAACGTTTTTCGAACTTTAAGACATTTAAGACTACTTGTGGGGATCACTTCTAGTGGTTTCATGCAAAAGTAGCGATGGCTCATCACGTTTCAAAATAAAGTTGTTCAGTCGCACCGTTAGGGACATCAAAGTTTTCATTTAAAAAAAATCTTTAAATTTTTGTCTGCAAAGCAGGTGTCACTCGCTCATCTATGGGAAATTCCAGCGTAAGTCATGTTACCAAATCAAATTTTGTCTCTTTTTGATGTACGAATACGCACCAAAGAAGATGCGAAAAAACATACCGTAAGTCATGTTACCAAATGTGACTATGCATATTGTAGAGCGCCATCGCTACAATACAATGGGGATGTTGTGAGAGTGAAAGAGAAAAATTTCTGTCACAAAATACGTGGATTTACCCCATTGACGCACACAACTCAGTATTCTACCAATATTTGAGCTGGTGAACAGAGAGATGCTAATATGACGACTAGGTTGTTTTGACGGATAGAGGGAATGTGTCGAATGACAGTTGGGTTTTTGAGAGAGAATTCAATACATTTTATGCCTCTAACAATCGAAACAACCCAGTCGACATATTAGCAACTCTCTTCTGGTGAATTGAAAACAACGAAATTCTCCCATAAAAACAAGGGCAATACAAAGGATTCTCGTAATGTTTTTGACTGTTTGAATCGTAATTAAAAGAGCAGACACGAGAGATCTGTACGAGAGCCGTATTGCCGGCTGCTATTTTCAGTTGGGTGTACAATGACTTTCGAGTTGCACTGTAGATCTCACAATGCTAGTTCACGAGGCAAAGCAATGGTCAATTTGTTTACATTGTTCAAATTAAAACGTTGTCGTATTGAACCATCATGGTTAACATCCAATAAGTGTTGTTCCATTTGAATGTAATTATTTGAAATATTAGAAGGAAAAAATAGCCATAGATTAATGACTCCATCAACAGCACTAGAACCGAACGATAAATTTTATGTGTGGGTGTTTAATGATTGTATATCGTACGTTATATATAATAATCGTTCTACGAGGCCATCGATAACCTATAAACAATTTTAGTACATTTTAATGTCGGAACTGTAAAATTAATTATGTTGCCACATTGAATTGGAGCTGTATAGATAATTTCACAATGTTCACCAATTTTACAGCAAAAACAAATTATAATGTGAAATGATCTGTGAATTAATTGTGGAATGAATTCATGCATAAATTTTCATCAGATTTTCAATGCAAACACATCAAAAATAAATCATTTAAATGTATTTATCACTGATTTTGTAATATCATCTATGTAGCTATTTATATCTGTGAAAATATAAAAGAATTGTTATAACATCCAACCGCACGAAAATTTGTGGAAAATAAATATCACGAAAATATTTTCGTTGTGGGTGTGAACCAAAAGATCATTTTTCCATAAAATTAATTGAATTTAATTAAATGAATGCAACAAAACGATTATCGTAAAAAATGTAAGTGCATCCGAATTTCACGGAATGGGTATTGACGGAACAGTGTAACAGAAATCATGCCCGAACTTTAGTAAGCGGGCGTGACGCATAGGGCGTATCGAATTTTTAGAATTTTAAGGGCCGCGATAGCCTGTGTGCGGAAAACGTAGATCATTGAAAACTAATTCCAGGCATATGGTTGATGGATCCGAAGGTGCCCGGGAAGAAGTCCCCCCGGACGACTTTAACTTTCAAATGGTCATAACTCGGAAAGTTGAGAGTATTTCTGAAAACAATGTTCTAGCAGGATGTAGAGCGTTAAAAACTCTACAAAACTGCCAAAGAAACCGATGGTCCAAAAGGTGTGTCTGTCGAGGTTTTCTAACATCGAAAGTTCGACATTTTCGTTTTTGACTTTTATTTCCTGAGAGACAAATTATTAAGTTTAGCTTTTGGCATGAGGTTGTAGAGGAGGTCGAGTACTACCAGTACACTAGGCATTGTCCCGGTCGGCGATCCATCCGAAACCACTTTTTCAACATTATTGAATGAACTTTTTAAGTGTACCCACGTCGCCCACGAAGCCAGTGCAGACACTGTAACCGGTGTTGCTGAGTCGAGGTAACCTTGGCCAGTAAGTGCACATAATATTCCATAACATAAAATATTTGGGATCTCGATGTAGCACATTATATTGACACGGTATACCACGAAGTTCAACCTTTTGTAAAAATGTCGAAAAATGTGTATTTGCAACGAAATCGACTTCTTACTACTGTTCGTGGGTCAAATAACTAATTAAAACGATTATTTGTTGTTTTTCTCACAAATTTCACTTTCTCAGATTTTGTAGTACAAAATGTGCTACACCGAATTCTTAAATATTTTGTAAAAGAGTTCAGCTACTGTTATGGAATATTATGTGCACTTACTGGCCAAGGTTACCTCGACTCAGCAACACCGGTTACATTGTCTGCACTGGCTTCGTGGGCGACGTGGGTACACTTAAAAAGTTCATTCATTAATGTTGAAAAAGTGGTTTCGGATGGATCGCCGACCGGGACAATGCCTAGTGTACTGGTAGTACTCGACCTCCTCTACAACCTCATGCCAAAAGCTAAACTTAATAATTTGTCTCTCAGGAAATAAAAGTCAAAAACCAAAATGTCGAACTTTCGATGTTAGAAAACCTCGACAGACACACCTTTTGGACCATCGGTTTCTTTGGCAGTTTTGTAGAGTTTTTAACGCTCTACATCCTGCTAGAACATTGTTTTCAAAAATACTCTTAACTTTCCGAGTTATGACCATTTGAAAGTTAAAGTCGTCCGGGGGGACTTCTTCCCGGGCACCTTCGGATCCATCAACCATATGCCTGGACTTAGTTTTCAATGATCTACGTTTTCCGCACACAGGCTATCGCGACCCTTAAAATTCTCAAAATTCGATACACCCTAGTGACGCAAGTCCACTACCAAAAATGTTTTTTAAAAAAAGTGAGGACGGCGTCAAAATTTCGATTTTTCAGATAATGCAAATCTAATCGCCTACGTTAGTTGTTAGTTAGTTCATATGGAAAAGTGGATCCAGCAACTCCTAAACGTTTCTATAGATTTTCCTGAAATTTTGGTTATAGGCTAATAATGGCCCAAAAATAAGAATGAAATTTTCAAAAGTTGGAAAAAACCCATATCTTGGTAAAGCTCCTAAAAGTCTCCATCGTCTCCAAATATGCCATATAAAAGCCAATTTGTATGTGTGTGTGTGTGTGTGTGTGTTGTATATTTTGGTGCATGATATGGATGGTAATGTGGTGAAAGGTGTGTGTTGTTTTGGGATGTATTTCTTGTTGGGAATTGTTGGGATCATTAAGTATTAACTTCCACCAGGTAGGTTCCCAAATTTTAGGATGACAGATGATTCCTCTGGCACTTCCTAACTTCCATCGGATTTTTTGAAGGATTTGGGTTATTTTCGAAATAAGTGAGGTGTTCCAAGATTGGTTTCTAGATTTTGGGATTCAGACTGATTTCTCTAGAATTTTTTAATTTCCATAAGGTTTTTTGATGTTGTCGAAAAGACTAACTTGCAAAAGTTGCGCCACTTGTGACGCAAATTTCTTGTTGTAAAATTTTCTTTCACAAATTTTTTGAGTCAATTTTTTGTTGAAAAAACTTTTGCGTACGACGCACAATGCGTCACCTTCAGCGATATCAATTATTTTGTAAGTAAGATAAGGACTTGCGTCACATTTACCTTTTAAGGGTTTTTTGACTGATAGCATTTACCAACGGAATCTGTTCCAAACAAAAACCATATGATTGTATGTTACCCATTTTGCGTATCATCATCGGTGGTGGCATAAAATCAACATCAATCATGGCATCGGAAATTTTTTGTAGAATCCAGAGTATGCACGTGAAATTGCATCGATGACAATGTATGAACCTACGAACTCCGAACTTTATCAGGGAGTACCGAAAATCGACTAAAATCCTTGATTCATCAAGCAAGTAATATCGATATTCGGAATGCGTAAAGAATACAAAAAAAAGGACAAACAATCGAATTACAACAGCGAAATATTTCTCTGAAATTGTATGATATGTCATCGGCAGCGAACACAAGCAAAAGCAATGATCTCTTCAATGTATGTTCAAATTAGTGAAGTAGAAGATTTGTCGAACTCGTCAATAAAAATCAGTCAGGTCAGGTCTATAACAAGTGGAAACTGATTCTAGCCTGATTCTCTAGTATACAATTCGCTCTCCTTAAACACTATATGTAATAGTTTCATTGGTATAACTCTCATGCGAACACACACACCACTTGTTGATTTACACAGTTAAGCACGAAACGCACTACACTCCGTTTACTCACCGTTCACACTCTAACAATAGAAAGAAAGAAAAGCGTTTTCAATGTTATTTCAAAAACGGTGAGTAGTCCGTTAAGTCGTTAAGTGCTTTAAGCATGGATCGAACTACGCTCCCGTTAGGAATCAGTTCATCCATTTACATGACAATTAATTTTTAGACCCGTACGAAGTACTGGGGTCTTATAGGTTTACGCATACGTTTGTAACACGTCGAATTGGACTCCCTGAGTAAGGGGAAACCTATTGTGGTTGTCTAGAGATGCCAAATCCGCGAAAAAAAAAATGTCCGTCTGTCCGTCTGTCTGTCCGTCTGTCTGTCTGCACGATAACTTGAGTAAAACGCATCCGATTTTGAAAATTCTTTTTTTTCCCGGTTGGTAATGTCAAAAGACAGGCTAAGTTCGAAGATGAGTGATTTTGGATCGACCCCTCCCGAGCTGTGGCCCAATAAGTGTTTTACGGTTTTTCGAAGATATCTCCGGACATTTAAACGTTAAACTTGTAAGTGATACGTCAAATAAAAGGTATTTACAATACCGATCGACAAAAAAAAAAGTTTATGGAAATCGGATAACCGCCTCGTGAGTTAGACCCCTTGGTGTGGAACAGGCACAGGGCGGCAAGCAGTTTTTGCTTGTAGGTCGGCCACATTTGAACATATTTCGTTCGTTTTAGCTTTATTAGATAGGTATTGACCGTACCAATCAGGAAAAAAAAGTTTTTGAAATTATGTTCTCCGGAGCGTGAGCTAGGTCTCTTGGAGTGAGCTCTTATCTGGCTACTCGGAAGTACAGTGAACGTGGTGTATTTTGACAATATCTCGAGTAAATTTTGACCGAATTTCATGATTTTTTTTGTTTGAAAGGTATTAACGAATGTAAAGCGTCGGTACTATTTCCGGTCTCCTAACAAAATGGCTGCCGGCGGCCATATTGGATTTTAGTAAAATAGAAATATCTTAGGAAAAATGATACTTAGAGAGTTTCTGTTAACATGGAAATAATTTGTTATGTGTGTGGGGTTTCAGGGATTCCATATACGGACATCTATATATACCTATATACAGCTATATTGAGCTATATACAGGCATATAGAGCTATATAATAGCATATTCCTCTGTGAAATGTTTATTTATAGGAAAATATAGGTAAATATAGCGGTATATAGCTGTTTAAATAGGAATTTATGAAATTTGTCTTCGTACGGGGCTGTCTATATTGCCTCCGGCAATTTATTTGTATATGATAACAAGGCAAAGAGTGGATAATGTAAGTGATTTTAAAGGCTTTTGACACGAATAGGTGTTTCGTACGGGTCGGCGTTAGCTATGTTTTTTACATGCTTCCGTTTTCCCTGGGAGACACCTAAGGAAAACAAAAAAATTGGTTTAGGTTTCAAAAGCAAGAAGATATTTTTAAATCTAATAGGGAGGGAATGTGTCCTTTCTCTCACTAGGGAAGAGTCTTTCCCTCGCTCGTAAAGTAAAGTGCCGTACAACACACGTGCAGTAATTTGATATCTCGTATCACGATGACTAAAAGTACCTCCGGGCTAAAGTCCTCGGATTCTTTTACTCACCTGAATACGAGATATCAAATTCCTTCACTGTTCACTGGTTTAGTAATGTACTATTAATCAAAATGAATTGTTGCTTCCTATCCGTCTGCGTTATTAATAAATTCCGAAAATTCCATTTTTTTCATCAAACTATTTAACTGTCGATTAACACTTGATTGCTCTGCGAAGCGCATAAATTTCACTCGAATAACTCAAGCTTGATTAAGTATAAAAGACTTCCACTGAAAGTGATTTGTTCATACTCTGGGAGTCTTGCGTCAGAAAGTGCTGTGTAACTTAAATTATTAAACATGAAATATGTCGCAAAAATCAATAAACTATCTACATGGCGGCGCTATGATATGATCGATTACATTTTCTAATACACTTTCTTCTTGTTTCACATAAATTATCTTCAAAATTCGAAAAATGACAATTTAAGTTACACGTTGAGGATAAAGAAGAAGAAGAAGAAAAAAACTACACGAAATCCCCGGTGGTATTTTGGGCGACATTAAATCTTTCAGCGGTTTGTAAGGGCGAACTCACTTATATATGTATACATGTAAGCATGCAGCACATACTACATGTATAGATGAGGTTGGTTGAGGATATATGTTTTCATTCCTTTTCATAGCACAGGGTCACATTTATATTTGAAAAGATTGTTATTTTATGTAAGACGTGCTTGGGATACGAAAAAAATAAATTGAAAAACGATTTAGATACAGTTTTTCGTTTCTTTTTTTATTTTCGTCTTTCATCTTGACTACATGTAAATGATACGGGTAAATAACCACATGTTGATTTATTCATCGAGTTATGTAAATAGTACAACAAAATATAAAGCAACAGCCACATTTTTATTTGTGTCTCCTGCGCCGGATACTACAAAACCATAAAAACGAAAAAAAAACTGTAAGCTTCTTTGCAGCTTCGGTGAATCGTTTATTGCATGACTATGACTCTGTCGATTCAACATGAAAAAGTCATTATCTCGACAAAAAAAAACCTTCCCTTTGAAATAGAGTGTTAGCTTGAGTGTTAGAGACTGCAGTATTTTCCTGAATTCCATCAGACAGGGATTTAGCCTGCCTGATAGAAGCTTGCTCGAATCCCAGGTGGACGATGCGTTGCTTATGTTTATACCTTTGTTAGCTACAGTCGCCAATCGTCCCATTTGAACTTATTCCCTTGACTGAAAGTCAGGGTCTTATGAAAGAAAATACCCTTAAATGTCCGTAACGCTAAGTTCACTTTGATATTTTGAAAATGTTCTACATTGGCAAAAAACGTTAAATACAGAAAACGACGTCCGTACACTTGTGGACTCGATAACTCGAGTAATTCTTTACCGATTTGCAAAATTTTGGTTTTAATCGACGGAGAATGAAAATCATGAGGTTAAGTTCGTAGATGGGCAATATTGGAGTAATGAGATGGGAGTAATTCTCAAGAGAATTTTATTCCTTGTTACCGCGATAACTTCCCTAATTCTTATCCGATTTTCAAAGATTTTGTAACCCGTCACCAGCGCCATTAATTTTATAATTCAAAAATACCACCAATATTTTTCTGAAAAAAATTGGTTGACAAAATAATTGAACTTGCTCAAAGGATAGGTGACAGGTGCATGGTTTTGGGTTTTGTCGGTTATGTTGTGTAGTATGTGTGGAGGAATTTTGCTTCTTGCCAAAGAGTTTCTTGAATCATACAAAGTAAGTGTGAGCTTCAAAATGAATCTGCATTATTCCATCAGAAATATTTTATTTACACCAGACAATTGGAAGATTTCAATTTTGGGAGTAAACAACAAATGAACCGGACAATTTAACTCTTCTTCCGTGGATTCGTCATCCAGCGCCTTATAATGGTGATCCAAGTGGTATAAGTCGTTCAAGATGGCTCGTTGCAGGCGATACAGATGTGCCGGACAATTTAACTCTTCATCCGTGGATTCGTCATCCAATGGTGACCCGAGCGATATAACTCTTCCAATGAGATTTGTGCTTTGCCGAACAATGTAACTCTTCGTCCCTGGATCTGTCATTTGATCATTTTGAGGTAATCCTTTGTACCATGAAAGCAAAGGAAGCTATAAGCGAGAATGCACATCAACAAATAAGTGTAAAATTTTATGTAGTCGTCAACAATCAAATGTAACCTCAATAAATGGTTTGAATCCAAATCGTTCTTGAGTGTCTGTTATCGAAATCTTTGACCAAAGATTGGAAACAAATTTATTCCCTTTTTACCGAATTAGAGTTTCAATTAGATGATTGGAGACAAATGTCCGCCTGAAAATGTAAAATGAACTGAACACAGAAACAATTTTTTTTTACAAGAAAAATGGTTTTATTGTTCGTATCTTCCTTTGTTTGAATGTCACAACTCAAAATCCGCTATTATGGTCTCATCGTGTGGTAGGGCACAAAACAACCAATGCAAATTCCACGGTCGCACTTTTTACATTGAGTTCGTACGGATGATTTGCAATTCCGCATTGCACATTGACGTCGTTTTTTGTCCCGAGTGAATTCGACGAAATGATTCAGTCCATCGAATCTGGGCTCGTCAGGGAGTCCTTTGCTGAACGGTCGCCCTTTTTTCTTCGGTAGCAAACCAAACCGTTGCATATATGTGCGTGCAAGTATTCGTTTGAACTTAAAATTAGTTAATTTTCTTCCAGAGCTTTTGTACAACGTCCAAGCGTTGTGAATCGCAGCGTCGATAAGCCAAGTTAACAATGGCCAATACCACTTTTTGCCCCGGATATTTATACGATTTCGGCCGATGTCTTGATCCATTCTGTCCGTTCCGCCCATGTACTTGTTGTACATGGCTATCATATGAGGTCTATCGACTTCCACATATTTTCGATCCAATTTCGAGTACCGTTTTGCAGTAGTCATTGGCTGCACACCGTATGTTGTCGATGCCATGGAAACAACTGCATTATCAGTCCATCGCACTGTAATGATTCCATCGTCTTTTGAAATTTTTGATTTGAATGCTCCTCGACCTTTTTTCTCCATTTCCGATTTTGATGGAAGTGGAATATCTGCGGGCAACCGATTCGTTCTTATAGTTCCAGTGACACCATACCCACGTTGACGGAGTTCAGTTAACAAATTGAAACTTGTGAAGAGGTTGTCAGTGTATATTTGAAACGGCAAGTCTTTCTCGGGTAGTTGGTCAAGCATATGAACGAGTGGAGCAGTAGACTTTCCAAACTTCTTGACGTATTCGTCGTTCAATTTGAAAAACTGCGGTTTGTGACTTTTTCCTTGATAAATTTCAAATGACACCAGATATCCAGTATGTGTATTGAGGCACCAAACTTTGAAACCGAAAGGAACGGGCTTTATTTTTATGCACTGCTTTATGGCATGACGGCCATAATATCTGACCATTGACTCATCGAAATTCATGTGTTCCAATGGCACAAAATGTTGAAAGAATTGCTGCTGAATCATATCTGCCACCGGTCGAATTTTCCACAGCTTATCAGTCTCCGACATTTTCGAATTATCAGCCCAATGCATGAAGCGCATGATGGTTACAAATCGGTCTCGGCGCATAGAACTTTTCACAAATTCATTTCCGACATCTGCTCCATTATCCCAGTAGAATGTTTTTCCAGGAAGCTTATTGTAACCAGATAAAATCAGGATTCCAAAGAAGCATTTCAGCTCTGAAATCGTTATATTCGGATCCGGGCAATTCAAAGACAGTGCATATTTTGTTGACTCCAATTGAATGTGGTTGAAAACTTCGTCGGTAAAAAACAATTCAAACAACTCGGTAGCGGAAAGACTTGCGTATTTCTCAAATCCACGATGAGGAAATCTTGTAGTTTTCTCGAAGTCCCCGTTGATCCAGTGCTTTTGTTTTTTGGTAGTTTTTGCTTGCTTTTTAACTCCAATTCGCTTAGTACATGATTTTGGGCTCTTCGAGCTTTTTTTGACTGGTTTCTTTTTTTTAATCTTGCTGCTCTCACTGATTTTTTTGCTTTGTGCCACACATTTTCTTTTAACGGATGTTTCTTCACTCATTTCGTTTTCGTTTTTGTTTGAAAGTTTTCTTTTTCGATTTCGCTTGTTCAACATTATGGCATCATCAATGCTTTCATCTTCAGGTTCAGATGGAGCATCCACATCAGGTAGTGACGGACAATATAACTCTTCATCAGTGGATAAGTCATCATCTGAGCTGGTTGGTTTGTCGTTCTTTGGATCGGCATAAATTTGAGCCGAACGATATAACTCTTCATCCGTGGATTTGTCAATTTTAGTTTTCTTTTTAGGCAATGCCTTACGCTTCTTTCCGTCTCTGGCTTTGGTACTTCTTTCATCATGTAATCCGGGATCATTTTTCACTCTAAGTTTATTGGGAACCTCCTGCTAAATATCAAAGTAATGTTATTGTGACGACAATTACTGACATGACTACAAATTGATATTTACTTTGATTCTCTGGCGAAGCTTCATTTTTTTTAAAGAAACAAGACCCAGAGAAGAAGGATTTTTAAAATATTTACCACAATTTATGAAACATATAATTTTTCAAATCTAATCCTACTTAGATGAAAATCAATTTTAATACTGTTCAACAAATGAAATAAAGTGAGCATACCCCAGATTTCTAAAACACCCATTTGGTTGGTTCAGGTCGTGACGGGTTTCGACGAAGATTGCAACTCTTGAGGCTGAGTTTGTAGATGGATAATGTTCGAACAACGAGATGGGAGAAATTCTACACAGACGCTTTTCTTTGTGGACTCGATAACTCGAGTAATTCTTTACCGATTTTCAAAATTTTGGTTCTAATCGACGGAGAATGAAAATCATGAGGTTAAGTTCGTAGATGGGCAATATTGGAGTAATGAGATGGGAGTAATTCTCAAGCGATTTTTTTACTTGTTACCGCGATAACTTCCATAATTCTTATCCGATTTTCAAAGATTTTGTATTAATCGACGAAGATTGCAACTCTTGAGGCTGAGTTTGTAGATGGATAATGTTCGAACAACGAGATGGGAGAAATTCTACACAGGCGCTTTCTCTTGTTACCGCGCGATAACTTGAGTAATTTTTACCCGATTTTCAAATTTTTTGTTTTAATTGACAGAGAATGACATATTGGAGTAGTGAGTTTGGAGTAATTGTAAACATATTGTCAGAAATTCTGGATTTCTGGTCTAACAATTAAGAAGTACTTCCCAAAAGAGTTTTTGCTTGCTTACCGATAGCTCGAGTAATTCTCAGAGGCTTCAAAAATCAATTTCGACTAGTAGCGTAGTTCAAGTGGTCGAACATTGGAAT
Organism: Bradysia coprophila; assembly: GCF_014529535.1. Taxonomy (NCBI): domain Eukaryota; kingdom Metazoa; phylum Arthropoda; class Insecta; order Diptera; family Sciaridae; genus Bradysia; species Bradysia coprophila. The sequence continues at coordinate 1,030,980 of NW_023503295.1, read as the reverse complement.
TTAATTGTACTAGTAATCTGGGATATACGACCATTTTTGAGTGAAATCCGTATTCTTAAAAGATTTTTTTTCGGTCCTAAAATGTTTGAACGAGTGTGAACTTTGCGGCCAGAGCGAAGCGAGGGCCGTAATTCACTCGAGTTATATTTTTTCAAGAGATAGGCAGGAAATACGCCACCTTTTCAGCTCATTTAGTAGACTATATGGAGACTCATATTAGGTGTTAAACGTACCTCGCTGGACCTTCCATTCATAGCGTATGTTTTCTGTTATTTGACACTCATAGAGCTTTTTAGGAGACAATATAGGAGACTCGTAATAGAGTAAAACATCGCTCGCTGGGCCAGCAACTCATAGCTCTTTTTGTTTCTGCAGAAAATTAAATTAAATTTGAGTAAAATGAAGCATGTGATGGCTGCTGTTTTCTAAATAAAAGAGACATTGATTTTTCATGTGAATATAATTTTGTGATCGTTGTTACAAGATATGGGAGAAATTATACTCAGACGCTGATCCTTGTTATCGTGATAACTTAAGTAATTTTTACCCGATTTTAAGTTCGTAGATGGATAATATTGGAGTAGTGAGGTTCCAGAAAAAATTCGACGAGCAAGTGAATCTGGATTTCTGGTCGAACAATCTAGAAGTCTAGAACAATCTTGCTTGCTTGATAACACGATAACTCGAGTAATTCTCAGAGGCTTCAAAAATCGCAGATTTGAAAATATTAAGTGTTTTCGACCAGCATCGTAATTCATGTGGTTAAATTCAAACATTGGACTTTATTGGACTGGTAATCTGCGATATACAATTTTTGCGTGAAATCGTGTTCTTAAAAGAAATTTTTTCGTTCCTAAAGTGTTTGCACGAGTGTGAATTTTGCCAGAGCGAAGCGAGGGCCGTAATTCACATGAGTTTTTTTTTTCAAGAGGTAGGCAAGAAATGTGCCACCTGTTCAACGCTTTTAGTAGACTATGTAGGAGACTCATATTAGGAGTAAGACATCGCGCGCTGGACCTTCAACTCATAGCTCGTTTTGTTTCTTCAGGAAATTAAATAAATATGAGTAAAATGAAGCATGTGATGACTGCTGTTTTCTGAATAAAAGAGACATGACCTTTTCATGTGACTTTAATTTTGTGATCTCAAAAACACCACCTCATTTAAAAATGGTTAGAAAACTAAGACTGGAATTATAGAAAAAAATAGCCAGTCAAGGGACATGACCCACCCAAGAGGTGGGGCCTAGTATCTACAATAGTAAATAATAAATCCGTTCGCTCGGGATTAACTAAAATTTTCAGCGCTTAGTTACTCTCTCGCGAATAGTGAATGCAATGCCAGTATTAACACCGGAAAGCCCCAATACCGAATACTGGGTTTGACCAAAAAATACCAGTATCAATACCGAAAAATGAAAAGTATATTTTTAAGAAAGGCGACAATGTTACCGTACCATACCATACCATACCACACTTTATTTTTGTTGTGCAATGTAATACATAGTGTTCAAAGAGAATGTCAAAAAGAGTGTTCACCCATCGAGCTCAGTTAAATTAACTGGTTTTTTCCTAGTTAACTGGACTTTTACATACAAATTTTGACGTATCACCCAACGGAACCAGTTAATTTTTCTCTCTTTTACGCTCTTTGAACACTGTATACACTCGAGTTATTGGCACTTGGACGCACAGTAGAGGTCGCTTTGTTGTCACTGAATTGTATGGAACGCAAAGATCACTTTCTGTCAAAATGTATGGAGAATTTTGGTTTTATCGAGTTTATTCAATTCCTTTGATGCTCACACAATCGAAATACATTTTTAATCATTTGCACTATAATTACATACAAGATATCATGGGATGTAGCAACTTACTGGGCAACAAGTTAGTTAGAGCTGATAAAAACTAAATTGGTTCATTTTTGACATTAAATGATCTTTGTTTTTCACGTGGTCTTTTGGTTTTCCGTAAGTCATTTTTTGTCGAAAGGTGTCGCCCACGTCTACATCAAGTGGCAATTAATGCTGGCCATATTCACCGGTATCACAATGTACTATTATCAAGCAGTTCATGATTTCGTTTGATCTTCTAAATACCAAAAATACCGGTATTACCAGTATTATTGAGATTTGTAATACCGAAAACCGGTACTCTAAAAATGGTGCGGTATTAAACTCGCGAAATCATAATTCACGAATGATCCTACGAATTTGTCGAGTCTGTACTGTAACTTCGATTTTTCGGTAGGTGTATCTATCTAATCTGAAACATTCTGTATATCACAACTGCTGTTGGTCGAAGCTCCGAGAATTTATTTAAATATCGCCCAGCGTGCCATCCAAATAGATAAACGCAACCAAATACTGGTTCGATGCCATTTATTATTCACCTAACGAATTAATCAATGTGCAACATGTAAAAGCCAATTTATAACGACCAATGGAAATTTTGTCTTTCACCCTGAAACGCATTATAGATTACCCAAATATGCCAAAACATTTAAGTATCAATAGCGCTAATCGCCATTTCCGATACAGTGTATTCCATATTATGAAGATGCAGCTGGTCGCTCTACACATTTACTCCATGAATTGACGCGTAACAATTTCAATTAGTGACTAGCGAAGGTAAGCGTGTCACTTCTAACTAGAGAATAGTTTACTTAACATTATATCAGTCAAAAACTCTCAAAAGAGTAAAAGTGACGCAAGTCCCTGTGCAATGCACAGTGTGCATACTTCCAAAACAACTGATATCGCTGGATGTGACGCATTCTGCGCTTGTAAAATTTTGTTTCTAGAATTTCTTTGGTCAAATTTTTCCTGTTACAGTTTTTGCGTACAAGCGCAGAATGCGTCAAAACTTTTAAAAATTTTGAAAAAATTTGAAAATTTTGAAAATTTAAAAAAAAATTAAAAAATTTAAAAAAATTTGAACAATTTAAAAAATTTTGAAAAATTTAAAAAAAATTGAAAAATTTTGAAAAATTTGAAAATTTTGAAAAATTTGAAAAATTTTGAAAAATTTGAAAAATTTTGAAAAATTGAAAAATTTTGAAAAATAAAAAAAATTTGAAAATTTTAAAAAAATTTGAAAAATTTTGAAAATTTTGAAAAATGTAAAAAATTACAGTGAACGACGTCTCAAATGTCTCACTGTCAAATTTTTCTGAGAATTTTATTGTGTCATTGGAAATTCACAATGACATTCTCTGAAAAAAATGACAGTGAGACATTTGAGATGTCGTTCACTGTATGAATAATTTAAAAAATTCTAAATTTAGGAAAAAAAATTGAGGCGAGCAGAGCTTACCAAAAGCGAACAAATTTGTTCTACCATGGGTAATCCACACACACACACTTAAAGGTGTTCTTATATGGGGCTTATATGGGGCCTATATGGGAGCTTCGAGGAGCCCTAGCTCCGAAACGAGGCCGGTACCCCCCAATTTTTTTTTTCTGGAATGTCTTAGAATGACGACTAGAATCTACTCCCAAAATTTCAACAAAATCTAAAGAAGACTTTAGAAGATAGGAAACACGGACGGACGGACGGACGGACTAACAAAGTAACGTAGGATTTTTTCATTTCGTTTAAAGTACTGAAATTGACCAAAATGTATGGAAATGGGGCTTCTTGGAAGATTTTTTGCGTGGCCAAATTTTAAGCTGCAAGAACGTGTGATAGCTCGTTGAACTCGTACGGACGCCTAGTTTTTTTTAATGGTAATTTGGAGTCATTTGTCTTTGAATTGTAGAACTTCAATATTTGCTGTATATATGGTTCTGCAGTCTACGACAAAATTTTTTTTTTTTTAATTTTTTCTAGTAGTTGGACTTGCGTCACGGGCGCTATGCTAACGCGCGCCCATGATACCGAAACGTACATACGTGAATGGTCGTAGGATCTTCGTAAGGTCAATCATAGTTTTCCTTTTTTTTACCGAAACGTCGTATGGTTGAACAAATCGTTTTTAAACACATTACGTAAAAACGAAAAAAAAAATTATCCAAAACCAATAATTTCGCAGACTCCGAAATTATAATTTTGCAAATTGCTGAAGAAGAATTTTGCCTATCACTTAACAATAATTTTGCTGCTAAAAATTGTTCCAATAATTCTTTTTTTTTTCTCCAAAAGTACAGTCAAAGGCAGTGAAATTTCAGCATAAATTTGCTTCAGCTGTTTTTCAGCTGATCCACACAAACAATTAGGCTGTCTAAGCCTAAGCCAGTGTAAGCTGCGAGGTTTAGTTGGTATCTTAACAGGTCACAATAACCTGAAATATCACCTGCACAAAATGAAAATTTCGAGTTCTCCATCCTGCTTTACTAATTGAATATTATGTAGTGGTTTCTGTCAGATAAGAGTGGAGGTAATTAAACATCAGCATTAAGAATACCATAAAATATTTTCTCACCGAATCATGTAAACAAAATTAGTTATTTACGTATCTGTTTTGGACGATTGATTTTAGACAAATTTCTAGGTTTCATGCGTGATGTTTTTGTCTGTTTGCGTAGTGGATGTATTCTTGAAGCTAAGTGTACAGCCATGAAATAAAATTTCGACTCTCTGTTACTTTCGCTAACAGTGAAATAATGACAGATAGTTCATACATTTCAAGTCAAAAATTTATTTCACGGTTCACTAAAGCTAAATACAGCTTTAAGTCAAAAACATAACTAGTCGGTGAAATGAAATTTTCAAACATTTTTCCACATGAACCGAAAATGTTGACAGATGGCCCATACATTTTCTGTCAAAATTACATCTCACCGACTCGTTGGCCGGGAATTGGATAAAATGTATTTTTGACGGGAGAAAATAGTTGAATTTAAAATGAAATTCAATTGTCACAAACCAGACGAAATTTTAAGCATGACTTCAGAAAACGGTAATAGAGGCCAAACATCAGTAATATTTTGCTTTTTTTATGTAGTTTAATAATTCTATTTATAAATCGCAATCAAACAAATCATCCCCACCGTGTTCTGAAGTCATGCTTCAAATTTCGTCGTAGATGGACTTACCTCACTTAGGCACTCAATAGAACGGCACTGTTGACCAGAGATACAGCAAGTGGGGTGTTGTTGGAAAGCTGAGACTAACAGCAAAACAAATCTAAGCAGTTTGGCTGCGAAAAACTATCATGAGTGTGACTTAGGTGTTGCTGAGTTTCACAACTATGGCCAAAAAAATTAGAAAAATTTTGAACCACTATAAAGTTGCTATGTAGAAAATTTGGAAAAGTAATTTTTTGGATATTGGTAGAGCTAATGTCCCTCTACTTGTACAACTAATTACCACCTCTGTGACTCAAGTATCCACGCCTGTAGAACCTTTCAAAGATCGTCATTTTTCAACTTCAATGAGTCGCCACCTGTCCACCTTGAATCCATGGGAATTTTTTTTTTGTACTATGACTATTAAAATTCTATTCCCTATCGATTGCAACCCCAATCAGTTCTATCGCACTCACAGAGCACTCTAGGGAGCCTTGGTACGGGTGCTCCGGACTGCACGGATGAAAATCAAAAAATTTTGTGGAACGTTGTTCAGGGTCACAAGCAGACTAAGAATATCCAAAAATATAAAATTTGCGACGACCGTGAGAGGTGTCCGAGCACCGGAAAAAACTGTCCGACAATTGGATTTTCATGTTCGGCCGAATGAAAGTGTTAATTAAAAATAATTCGGAAATAAATTATTTAATCAGTTTACATGAAACGAATCTTAATTAAATTTGTGACTGTTGGAAAATATAATAGCTTGAGCCTTTATAGCACTTAATTGAAGTCGAAAAAAAAGTTAATCGTCCGAGGATGGGTACATCCACCCTATACAACCAGCTTGTGAGATGGAATTCTCAATAATTTTTTTCAAACGAACTGAAAATTTTTGACAGAAAATGTATTGGCCATCTGTCAACAATCAACATTTTCAGATTGTGTGAAAAAATGTATGAGAATTTCATTTCACCGGACAGATGGCCAGTACCTTGTCTGTCAAAAATTTCATTTCTCCGGCTGGTTGTATAGCTTAACGCATGCAAATATTATTGAGAGGAAAACATTTACAGATTTTGTTATTAATATAGTAATCCCAATTGCTTCTGAACAATTCGAATAATATCAAAATATTTTTTTCATTACAACTGTCCACTCAGTTATTTCCGTCATTGACGACAAATCTCCCGCAAAGAAATTGTTACACCTTCCATTCATTCACACTGATTATCTATTGCTGTCGGTTGGATTAATTTAAATTCAAAATTTTGTTGTTTTAGTCGACGGACGGGACAGTATGTCCATGACAAAGTTGATGATTTTACATAGGCAATCAATGGCTAGGGATAATTATATATTCACATCAATAATATTCCATAAATTGGAATGCTATTTTCATGGTGCATATATATTCGTGTAGTTCCGCTTATGTATTAGGATATTGTAAAGCTGGAAATTTCAAATTGCTAGAATTACTATTGCATTGCAGAATATGAAAATTTATTAATTTCCAGAAGATTTTCCACAATTTTACGATATGAAATGTAGGACTTGCATCAGAACCGATTGCATCGTTGGCGGGATTCTTATAAATATAGACTTAGATATAATACATAGAGAATGTCGCATATAAGTTGATGGGGACATATATTCAAGTGAAGCCCGAAGCTATAAAAATTCACATATTTTATCGTCATTTGTGATGTTTTATTAAAGATAAAAAGTTGAAAAAGTTATTGGTTTTGGGTTGTCGACATAATATGTACATCGATCTGGAACATTCCACAACATATGGTCTGACTGTACAATTCCTATCACTCCTGCCCATGGTATACCATAAATGTCTCCATTCCTATCGAACCCCCACCCCACCGATATATTTTAAACTTTCTTTCGGATTTTTTTTTTGTTCGATGCTACAACTACCCTATAATGTAGAAAATGATTTGTATGTAAACGAAAAACGTAATGTTGTTGGGATAACATAAATTTACACATAGAAATATATAACATTTATGGATTATGCCGTTGTCATTGTCTCTTCTACTTGATTCATTTCTTTTTGCGGATTTTCTTACTGTCATGAGAAGTTATCGGAATGTAGAGAGTGTGGTATAAAACGATGAGACACACTATATATATATATATATATATATATAGATGGCACTCAGACTCTTTCTTTTCTTTTTTTTAAACGATTTTGGTTTAGCAATAATAATAAAGCATAAAAGTTTAAAAAAACATGACAGTAGACAAAGAAGAAACGTGACGGGTTAAGCGCATATATTTCGCTCACCTTATAATATCGATATTACCGATTTCATCAGCTCGAAATTTGTTCAGTCACTCTAACAATGACTCGCTTTGAATCTTATTTTTTAGCCCCGTACGAAGTACTGGGGGCTTATAAGATTAATATGCCGTTTGTAACATGTTGAATTGGAAGCAGACGGTAAGGGCAAAGCATTTGTCTATGTTCATAGATAACGAATCCGCAATAAAAAAAATGTCCGTCTGTCCGTCTGTCCGTCTGTCCGTGACCCCTCTAGCTTGAGTAAATCACAACCTTTTTTCAAAATTCTTTTTTCCCCGATTGGTATCGACAAAAGAAAGGTCAAGTTCGAAAATGGGCATGTTAGGGTCGGCCCTTCCAGAGCTAGAGCCCTATAGGTGTTTTTTAGTCTTTCGACGATATCTACCGAAATGCGCACGCAATGGCTGCTTGTGGTATATCAAATGAAAGGTATTGACGAGTAGAACAAAGTTGCGGAACATTGTTTTTGAGTAAGATGCAACGCGGGCTCGTTGGGAGGGCTCAAAGGTCGTTACTCGGCCCTAAGTGTTTTTTCCACATAAATCGAGTAAATCTCATTCGATTTTGCTAGCTTTTGTTTCATTTGAGAGATAATTGAATGCCGAATAGAATGATGGCAAAAAAAGTTTCAAATTTGGGCCCTTGCACTAAGGCCGCTACTCGGCCCTAAGTGCTTTTTGCACATAAATCGAGTAAATCTCATCCGATTTTGCTAGCTTTTGTTTCATTTGAGAGATAATTGAATGCCGAATAGAATGGTGGCAAAAAAAGTTTTAAATTTGGGCCCTTGCACTAAGGCCGCTACTCGGCCCTAAGTGCTTTTTGCACATAAATCGAGTAAATCTCATCCGATTTTGCTAGCTTTTGTTTCATTTGAGAGATAATTGAATGCCGAATAGAATGGTGGCAAAAAAAGTTTTAAATTTGGGCCCTTGGACTAAGGCCGCTACTCGGCCCTAAGTGCTTTTTGCACATAAATCGAGTAAATCTCATCCGATTTTGCTAGCTTTTGTTTCATTTGAGAGATAATTCAATGCCGAATAGAATGGTGGCAAAAAAGTTTTAAATTTGGGCCCTTGGACTAAGGCCGCTACTCGGCCCTAAGTGTTTTTCGCAACTAAATCGAGTAAATCTCATCCGATTTTGCTAGTTTTTGTTTCGTTTGAGAGATAATTGAATACCGAAAAGAACGTGGCGAAAAAAGTTTCAAATTTGGACCCTTGGACTAAGGCCGCTACTCGGCCCTAAGTGTTTTTTGCACATAAATCGAGTAAATCTCATCCGATTTTGCTAGTTTTTGTTTCGTTTGAGAGATAATTGAATACCGAAAAGAACGTGGCGAAAAAAGTTTCAAATTTGGACCCTTGGACTAAGGCCGCTACTCGGCCCTAAGTGTTTTTTTCACATAAATCGAGTAAATCTCATCCGATTTTGCTAATTTTTGTTTTATTTGAGAGGTAATTGAATACCCAATGGAAAGTTGGCAAAAAATTTTGGGTTTCTAAAATAATGTCGTAAATTGTTGGTTTTATTTGAGAGGTACTTCGTACGGGCTTTCGTAATTGCGCTATGCGCAATTTTAAAAATGAACACTTTCAGTAAATTTGACCATGCCCAACTTGACTTGCATTTTGGTAACAGACGCATTAGAGGGTTGTAGACGTATTAGGGTTCCGGGCGTATTACGGCTACGGACGTATTATGGTTACGGACGAAATAGGATTACGGGTCGTACGGGGCTAAGTCGCAGCAAACGCTCCGACTGTTCTGATGCCTTGTTTTAAAAGAGTTTTTAGTGAGCCATAAAATTCGGGTAAGTGTTTTCATTTAGTCCTATATTTTAGATATAGAGATCTGCCAACGAAAATTTTGATGCTTCTTCGGTTTCTTACTTTTTTTTTTGGGGTAAGTAAGTGTAGCAGCGTACACATGCATTGACGAATCGTAAAACTTTCAGAGTATAAAATCAAGTTTTCGGGAAAGTTTAAAATTTCGTTTTTGCGAACCAAAAAAAGTCAAAACATGATCGTTAAATCAACTAAACTTTGGTGGTGTAACAAATTTTATTACTCCATTAAATGCACCATGTATGTACTCGTAATAGTAGAGCCGTTTACTCATCTATCCATATATATATACACTGAAGATGCGGGTACAGTGTACAATAAGGTATATCAATATAGGCAAATTGAGATATAGAACGGAGATGAATGTTAGGAGGGAGCTAAAAAAATAAGAAGAATTGGCTAAACCAAAACCGCACACATAACAGCGTTTTGCTCCGGCAAAATTTCCATATGAAATTTGAATTTAGCTAACAAACGGATTACAATATTATCTCATTAAGTATGCATAAAATATATTAGACAAATATGATGCTTGTCGATTCTAATCACATCTAATTACCCTATATCAGACAAAATTCTGCAACGCCCATACGTTGTATAGTTAATTAAAGTTTCCATGGAAAGCACGCAAGGAATCATTGTTAGTACTTGCTTGCATTTTGATGTAAATCTATAACGTGGGTTTTCAGGAAGCGTAAACTGAACTTACCTTTTTAGCGCTGTATATGTGTTGCTATAATACGGTGGCGGCGGTGGTACATATTACAACATTTATATATACATATATGAGCATTCGATGTATAAATTATAATTACTTATACCCGGGCGCTGTGAATTTCAAAGTCGTTGGGAGTTTATTGAAAATAATACTTCCGATGAAATGGAAACGTATATGCATATCTCTGTATATTATACGATTTTGAAGTTTATCCATGTAATTAAAGTATTTAATTGCAAATTTTTTAATGAAAATTAGCGTGTGGTATCAATTAATATTGTCAATGATTGATGTGCTGCTGCTACGTTAGCTGCCCGAATTGAAGAACTTACAACTTCACTCCAATTCAACTTCACATGCGATATCGACTATACATAAACACATATATATACGTTATGCCATAAGTACATGTCGTAATATTGTTGTGGTATAATGCATGAGGATTGAAAATTGGAATTGGATAGAAAATTGAGGTTCGGACCAGGTCAGGGTTGAACCAGAGCCTAATATTTGGGAATTAATTCTCTAAATTCCCAAAAATTCCCTAAAATTCTCAAAAATTCCCTAAATTCCCAAAAATTACCTAAAATTCCCTAAATTCCCAAAAATTCCCAAAAATTCCCTAAATTCCCAAAAATTCTCTAAAATTCCCTAAATTCCCAAAAATTACCTAAAATTTCCTAAATTCCCAAAAATTCCCTAAATTCCCAAAAATTCTCTAAAATTCCCTAAATTCCCAAAAATTACCTAAAATTCCCTAAATTCCCAAAAATTCCCTAAATTCCCAAAAATTCCCTAAATTCCCAAAAATTACCTAAAATTCCCTAAATTCCCAAAAATTCCCAAAAATTCCCTAAATTCCCAAAAATTCTCTAAAATTCCCTAAATTCCCAAAATTACCTAAAATTCCCTAAATTCCCAAAAATTCCCAAAAATTCCCTAAATTCCCAAAAATTCTCTAAAATTCCAAAAAATTCCCAAAAAAACACAACAAATATTTCAGAACATATTGAATATAATATATTCAGTAAATTGAGCTTAAGCGGCATATCGCCAAAACTGGAGGTGATGGTGATAGGGGAACAAGTGGTCTCCGATTTTAAGGAGTGATAGATTCGTCTTCAATTCTAGAGAATCGTATCTTTCATTTTTTTCGAACATTTTTTTAAATTTTCGGTTAAAGTGTTCAAAGGTGAAAGCATGTCAGAGGGTACCGAAAACCTTTTTGCTGCTATAACTCAAAAATAATTATTTTAAGAGCAATCTACACTCCGACCTTCTATGAAAAACATTTTCGATGATAACTTCTTATTAGAATATTTTTTGAAAAAAGTGGTTTCATCGTTTGGTGCCACAACATATAAAGTTTCGATAGCCACCAGAATAAACCGCGAGCCTTTTTTAATAAAAGTTTAGTTTTGTTATAAACACTTTTTATATTTTTTTATAGAATTTAATTAAAAAAATCACTGCCATGATGAACTCACGTACGGAAACTCTAAAGAATCGAAAGGTATCTGTCAGCTGATAGGAATATTTTGTTTGTTAGTGTTGGTTTTTTGGTTATCTCGTTGATCACAATTAAAACAAACTGTCAACAAATAAAACATCCCAATTTGTTAGGTCACGAAATTGTTTTTTTTTTCAAGCGCGAGATTTTTTGAAAATTGGAGCGGCTTTTTAAACTGAAATTAAGAATTTCAAATTCCACTTTTCCAATATCAATATACATTTTCAGTGTGTTTTTGATGTGTTCATTGAAATAAAAATAATATGGACTAACGCTCGCGGTTTATTGTCAAAATTGATGCAGTCTACGCCGAGAAAACTCAAAAGTCCAAAAAATATCACAAAAAACACAAATTTTAGGAGTTTTGAGTCTTTTCTCAGTACACTACATCAATCTGGACAATTCCAGTGGCTATCGAAACCTTATGTGTTCTGGCACCAAACGATGGGGCCACTTTTTCAAAAATAATTCGAATAAAAAGTTATCATCAAAAATGTATTTCATAGGGGGTCGGAATGTAGATTGCTCTTAAATTATTGTAGTGTTGTACTAATGTCGGCTTTGGAGAGACCTACAAGTACAGTATACGACCTGGCTGGTGCGAGTACATTGACAAGAATTATATCCTTCAGAGCATAATATTTGGGAACCAATTCTCAAAAGTTCACTAAAATTCCAAAAAAAAAATCCTTTTTTTTGCTTGTTCATAGTTTTTAAAGGTTTTTGAACTTTTCCTGATCTTTTACGAGCATTTAATTATAAAAATGCAAAGAAAAGAAATTTTTTGGGAATTTTAGGGAATTTTTGGGAATTAATTCCCAAAAATTCCCAAAAATTCCCAAAAATTCCCTAAAATTCCCTAAATTCCCAAAAATTCTCAAAAACGATTCCCAAATATTGGGCTCTGGGTTGAACTGACCTGTTGGCATCGATTTAAATATTTGAGATTAGGATCCGAATCCGAATCTGGCTTATTTTGAATATGAATTGTACTGTTGATCTGATGAGACCTCACACTTTTTCGGTTCAGGATAGGTTTAGGCCGAAGGCAAAATTAAAAATTCAGGTTTATGTCACATTCGCGTGTGAATATTATTATCGTCATACCGGCTCGGGGTTTCGCAGCAGGGACTATTTTGGATTGTTTTGTGGTGTGGTGCACTACAGCCGTCAATATTTGAATAAGTTTGTGATTGAGTAATCACTCCTTTACAACTGAGTATAATTCAATGGTGATGTAGCAACGTATCCTTACATATCGTATGGTATGATGAATGTGGTTTGTCATCAACTGATACAGACGAACCCTATATTCCGTTTCAATGATTTCCTAAATATATAGTTTGATCGTAATATTCAGCGGAAACACAACCACCACGCAACAAAATCAATGGAAAACCCAATGTTATGTCTCCCCAATGTGTAAAATATGAAACTCAATTTTCAGTATGTCTGAAATGATTTCATTTATCTTCGAGTTTGATCGGACAACGCCTGTCAGGAATAAAAAGGTTTTGTAATCGGTTCAAGCTTACTCATGATTTTTGTGTTCACGCGGCCACATTCCCGTATACACGGGAAATATGCGGGTCCCGTATATCATATACATACGTCGTGGAATACACTTACATACGCAGGTGAAATTTTCTTTTTTCGAATAGATGTAGAGCGTCAATTCCTTATTCAATAAACAAGTTTGATTCCATAAGCGACAAAAATTCGACGAAAATGTTTCATTGACACTGTTCCAGCACATTGCCAGTAATGTCTAAATTCAACGGAAACTGTACTCCTGTGGCACAAACTGAAGAATTTATTTCCCCCGCAATATTTTCAATCGCAAATCTGTGCCGAATTTCACCAAATTTCCTAACAATTTCCCACATTGTGAATACAGTTTCATATCGATTTCCTCGAATAAACCGTTTCCCATCAAACAATGCAATCGATTTCTATAATCTGTTTCGACTATTTTCTTAAAAACTTTATTTTGTCAATTAGAAAGGGTACCTATTTAACGTTGAATACGATCGTTAAGCGACTGCATAGAGTGTGTAAGAATTTTTTATTGCATTGCGGTGAATATATCGACATTAAACACTGTTTTTCGGAGTATTCTACCGAACATTAATTCTGGTACAATTTGCGTTATGTGTGACATCATTATTATTTACCTAGAGTTCATAAGCCTACATTATTATGGCGTGGGGTAATTTGGCACACGGTGCTAAAACAACGCATTTTTCAACTACGTAAAAGGTGAACTCGCACACGATTTTTCGCTACCAAAAACTCGTAAAAGGAGTCATTAAGTCGATGACATGGCTAAAAAGCATTAGCAGCAATAAACTTGCGTGCGCGAGTTCACCTTTTACGTAGTTTAAAAGTGCGTTATTTTGGCACTGTGTGCCAGATTCCCCGATGCCCATTATTATATCGATAAGTTGGTCGCTTCCACCAATTCAATAATGTTGGAACGTCCAAATATCTCCAGGAAATAAGAGATAATTACAAAATAATGATCTTGATTGAGCTGCTGATTCTCAACGAATGAAAAGTTCTAACACAACAAAATAGAACTTGGTTACTCGATTAAATACAAATTTATGAGATTGCTGAGTTACTTCCAACAAATAAAACATTAATGCTCAAAACAAAACGAGGTATTGAAAACGTGTTTTGGTCCTAGTTTTCATTGACAGATGCAGCAGTTGCGATTTTGAACACAAAAAATTCTAACTTCATTTGACAGTTTCGAAAATTTCGTCATGAAAAATAGGACCAAAACACGTTTGCAATGCCTCGTTTGTTTTGAGCATAAATATCATGGGCGCGCGTTAGCATAGCGCCCGTGACGCAAGTCCTATTACTAGAAAAAATTTCAAAAATTTTTTTTTGTCGTAGACTGCAGAACCATATATACAGCAAATATTGAAGTTCCACAATTCAAATACAAATGACTCCAAATTACCATTAAAAAAAACTAGGCGTCCGTACGAGTTCAACGAGCTATCACACGTTCTTGCAGCTTAAAATTTGGCCACGCAAAAAATCTTCCAAGAAGCCCCATTTCCATACATTTTGGTCAATTTCAGTACTTTAAACGAAATGAAAAAATCGTACGTTACTTTGCTAGTCCGTCCGTCCGTCCGTCCGTCCGTCCGTCCGTGTTTCCTATCTTCTAAAGTCTTCTTTAGATTTTGTTGAAATTTTAGGGGAGTAGATTCTAGTCGTCATTCTAAGACATTCCAGAAAAAAAATTTGGGGGGAACCGGCCTCGTTTCGGAGCTAGGGCTCCTCGAAGTTCCCATATAGGCCCCATATAAGAAAACCTTTAAGTGTGTGTGTGTGGATGTGTATGGTAGAACAAATTTGTTCGCTTTTGGTAAGCTCTGCTCGCCTCAACTTTTTTTTCCTAAATTTAGAATTTTTTAAATTATTCATACAGTGAACGACATCTCAAATGTCTCACTGTCATTTTTTTCAGAGAATGTCATTGTGAATTTCCAATGACACAATAAAATTCTCAGAAAAATTTGACAGTGAGACATTTGAGATGTCGTTCACTGTAATTTTTTAAATTTTTTAAATTTTTCAAAATTTTCTAAATTTTTCAAAATGTTTTAAATTTTTCAAATTTTTTAAATTTTTTCAATTTTTTAATCTTTTTAAATTTTTAAATTTTTTTTTAAATTTTTTAATCTTTTTAAATTTTTAAATTTTTTTAAATTTTTTAAATTTTTTAAATTTTTTAATCTTTTTAAATTTTTTTAAATTTTGCGTCACAAGTGGCAGATGTTGAGGAAAGTACTTTTAAGAAATTTTTTAAAATAGGCAAGAATACGTCCTAATACGTCCGAATCATCTGCCACTTTGTGACGCAAAATTTTTTTGGTAAAATTTTGTTTCTAGAATTTCTTTGGTCAAATTTTTGCTGTTACAGTTTTTGCGTACAAGCGCAGAATGCGTCACCTCCAGCGATATCAGTTGTTTTGGAAGTATGCACACGGACTACTCTTTTGAGTGTTTTTGACTGATTACTTACTACACAGGCACTCGTGGCACTATTGAATTTCATTCCGACCGTTTTGAATTTCATTCCGCACTCGTGTTTTGTGTCATATAATGCTGGCAATATTCCCCGGTATCATAATGTACTAATTTTCGAGCTAATTTTTCTCTTTCATAAATGAACGTTTCTTACAAGCAGACTAAACCTTTTTTTTTTCGTGTATGTGTGTGTGTGTGCGTTATACAAAATTGGCGAACGAAAAGCCAGTAGCCAAGTTAAGCCAAGCTTAAAATAGTATTTTACATTTAAATAATGTAGCGCTGCTGTGAGGCTTCTCTAAAATCCAACAGACGAAATTCAATATAATACAAAAACAACGCGGGAATTAAGATTAAAAAGGATACTTTAACAGAGAGGTGATGTGTCTATCGAATATAAATTGGTGACACACGCATAGAAACTACAAATGAAACGAGAAAAATATATCTCAGAAAAAAAAACACACACAACCAACAACAACCGTAAGTTGAATGTTATTTTTCCCCAATTCTTTTCTATTGATGTTTTTCTTGTAGTTTATATTTTTGCTATAGTGATTTTATGTCCTAAAAAATCGAAGGTTGAACCATTGTTTATTGTATTGATTAGCTTAATTTATTGCGCTGATTCTGTAAAAGACCAAAATAGTACAGATCTATATGTATATACATATATGGTACGTATACCATCAAGGATTATGGGGGTTGATGAGGTGGAAGCTGGTGTGTGTGTGTGTTTTTTTTTCGTTTGGTCAGTAGTATTCACCTTAATTGGAATTTTGTGTTTTTGTAGGACCGAACAATATGTGGAAAGGAAATCTATGGCATATCGTAAAAATTATTGTCGGCTATATAACCAATTTGATTTCTTTGGGTTAATTTGAGAATTATTGGCCGTACTCAATCCACTCTTTTCGTTTTTGTAAATATGTGGATAACGCAAACATTGTTAGACCGGATATCGGATTGATATCACAAATAAATCTGATGCAATTTTTTTGGGGAATAATTAGTGATGGAATTGTTCGTTTCTTCTAACTGAATCAATTGGCATCATGGGAAGGTATGCGCTGTTAAACAATTTTTCGTACAAGATTTTTTGTTGTTTAAAACTGACGACGAGGACCTTTCTTCTGCTCTTAAACGGGGAAATTTAGTGGCCAGATGATGGATTACCTAATAGAACTTTATGGAAAATCTATGTTGACTTTGTGAATGTGTTCAGGGAACAGTCATATAATGAAACGAAGGTCATATAATGATTGGCACTGCAGGTAAATTTTCAATGTAAATTTATGTACGAGCCACGTTTTCGTATTGCAAAAATATACTCTTTTGAAATTTGCTAATTTGCTGCACCATTACAAAAATCAGAATATTGAGTGCAATAGTTCGATATAAATAGGTTAGGGTGTCGGTTAAGGATGCGAATGCGGATTTAGCAACATTTCGTTGCTTAAACATCCATTTCTGCACGTGTTTCGACCAAAGCTTTTCATACGAAAGCAAATATCTCTTAAATTTTGCACACACTGCCTGCAGCACTGCAGTACTACCATTTTCGGTAAATATAGTTCGAAAAAGTCTATTTCGATATCAAAGTTAGCCAATGGCTAAAACACTCATGTAAAATTGACATTTCGATATCAAAGTACGAAACAGCTGCTTTCGATAGAAATAACGAAATAAGGTCGTTTTTAGCACTACATACAAGCCAAAAGTGAGTTTGGCAACACATCGTGTGCAAAAAACCTAATTTCGTTACGTGTATCGAACAAGCCTTTTAGCACTGAGCTATCAAAGCACATCTAATGATTAGTTTCCACTTACCAAAAAAGTACTCCGTGTGAGAGACAAAATTGAATTTTGTCAATTTTTTCTTTGTTCATTTGAAAGCTTGCTCCTCTCACGGAGTACTTTTTGTTGAGAGGAATGGACACTTAAAGTCTAAACTATTTGCACTCGATGTCATTTCGACCAAATCACTTTTTTCGCACTAGTCCGAGAATAACACATTTAAGTCGATATCAAAGTTAGTTATGACAAGTAAGATTTTCGAAGCATGAAACCTGTAAAACGTTTTAGGCTACTGCGCGGAAGGAAACGCATTCACATGCATGCTGTGGGGATCAACAAAAAACGTAGCCGCACACATACCACATTTTCCGAGCATTTATTTTGTGTGTTCACGTTATTTTGAACGCCATACGGTGCACAATATAATATTACAAAAGCTAGTGACTCCGCTCGCTGTGGTCTACAAACTTCTCAGCCTGCTGATCTTTTTTACTACCGCCCCCTTGTTATGCAAATTACCGATGGCGAACAAATGAATCATGTCTCTCTCTCTCTCTCTTCTGTTTGAAATTCTTATCCCGCATTCATTGAAAAATGGAACCGCGAATGGTTTTAATTACTGATGTGTGAATGTAATAAATTTCACGTTCTAAATGAGTACAATAAATATTAAGCTGGTAACCTCAAACTTTTCACCTGTTAATAAAGAGAAGATTTTGCACAAGTTTCGCTGCCGTTCCCGAAAACCCAAAAACCCGGTGAAGTTAATTTTATTTAATAAATTTTTCTGCTTCCCATTTTCTTAATTCCAAATCACAAACAAAAAGTTTGTTGTAAATTAAACCTTTTAAGACGTTGATGCGCAGCTATATTTCTAGTGTCAAAAAGTTTTTAATTAATGAGCACAGGTTGAACTTGTTCAACGAATTTCAGGATTTCTTTTTTTCTTCTTCTTCTGAAAATCTTCTCTTTTTTTCGTCTAAAGTATAATTTGGCTGAAATCTGGTATGTCACTTTTATTTCGGCAAATATGGTTGGCTGTTCGAATGTCGAATCCAACAGTTTGCAACACCGAAAAACACATTTTTCTTGAATCATTACACAAAACAATTTATTAGACGTTAAGTAAATATGAGCAGTTTAAATAAATTCATATAATGCGGATGAAGGGGAAGGGGGACGCGTATGATGAAGGAGAGAGAAAAAGGAAAAAAAAGACAACGTGTAGTGCCTTTCGGAACGGCTCCTACATTAACCCATTTTCATTTCCATAAAATTAATTAAAATTACTCGCATATCTCATTGGAAGAGCGGAGGAACTCATTTTCTAATATATTGTGATGGGGTATCACAAATTTTAACAGTTTTTATGTGGAAATATCATCGTGTAGGGGTATATATGTATATATGGCAGACTACATATATTCATTAAGCGAAAACCCTTGAAGCTAAATTTTCATTAAATAAATAAAACAAGTAAACCAACCGTGTTTCAGACTTTTGGTTCATTAGAGAAACACGTGTTGTTATGATGAAATTAAATAGAAATGAATAACAAAATGTATGGCAAGGTTTGTGTTAATAGAGCAAATTTATGTAATTTATTATTTTACTTCATTTTTTGTGTGTGTTTTGTTTCGAGAGAACATTGTTTGTCTTCACTTTACATTTTCCGTACATAGGTACTGTATGTATACTTTGCAATGTCCAACTATTTGGAGAGCTTGTCCTTTATTCTAAACTATGTGGTTGCTAGACAATATTCGTTGGCTGATGGTTGGTTGGTGGTTTACCAATAAGTAACGGCAATGTTCTATTCAAACAAGTTTTGGTTGGTACAAGGTTTACATTATAGCTGGATTCCATTCGAATTGAGAGGACTTTAGGGAAAAGAAACTGGATGAAAGTACTGCAGCAATTGATCGTCAAGTTTCTGTTTTCGAAAAGTATGAGAGAGAAAGAAGAATTCCTTCAATTTGACGCTTTACACTTAAGTGTCCACTCCACTCAACAAAAAGTACTCCGAGAGAGAGCCATGAGAGAGCGAGCTGTCAAATAAACAAAGAAAAAATTGAAAAAATTACTGCGTGTGAACTTTTTTGGTTAGAGGAAACAACAACAAAACGATTGGGACACTGTTTTTATGTCAATTGACAGACGATACAGGAAATAGAAATCTATGTTCAAAGTCTTGTAATAGCGCAAGGAAGACGGTTGAATTACCAATAAACTGAATTTTGTGTAAAATGAATTGTTCGTCGTTTTATAATTCGAACCTGCAGTAATCGACGTCGACATTAATGGTCCTTCGAGCCGGATGGATTAACGGATTAACGGATTTACAACCCAAAAAACGAGAAATTGGTGAAGAATAGCTGAAATTCGCGAAAATTGGACTACGTCAAATTTGGTGTGTTACCTGTTGCTCAAAAGATCATCGAACAAATTGTTACCATCATCTGATCTGGGGAATCAATTGCATTGTTGGTTTTAAGCGAGACAATTTTCCATTGATGGATGTTCGTGATTTTAACGAAAAGCAGTTGTTAGGTTCGCACAATTGAGGTTATGTCGTAATGGATGTGGTGTGATCCCGTGTCGATGTTCATTGTTCAATGTGGTTATTTCATCATCTGCGTGCAGAGAGAATCGTAAAAATGAACAAATTGCTTAATCATCGTGCCTCACATCAACGCTCAATTTATCGCTTGGAAACATTGTCAACGGTTTTCGACGAGAATTCACCAGTGGCAGCGTTAAAGTCGAATTTAGAATTGCTGGAAGATTATTGGATCAAGTTCCAGTCCGTACAGCTGAACATTGAAGACAAAACAGCTTTGGGAGAAAGATACGATAACAAACGTCTTCAAGTCAAAGCACATTTATCAAACCTCTTCGATCAAGAGGCTATGGCGTGTGAAAGTGCAGAAGCTTTACGATTGTTGTTACGAACGACACAAAAGTGTTTGCGCTCGTTGAATTCCCTGGGTGGATCAACAGATACTTGGGATTGGTTATTGGTTCATCTGACAACTTCAAAATTGGATCCGAAGACAAGACGTTCTTGGGAACTCAAACATACGTCGAAGGAAGTGCCAACATGGCAAGAATTGATTGCAGCGCTTGAAGTTCACTGTAACGCTCTCGAATCTGAGGAGAGCAATTGACTGTCATTGTTCATTTCAATTTGTTGAACCATGGATGGTTCAAGGTGAGGAGTATGTTGGTAATAATATGGACAAAACGACTGGGACAGAATTTGTTTTTATGTCAATTGACAGACGATAAAGGAAATAGAAATTTTATGTTCAATGTCTTGTAATAACGCAAGGAAGACGGTCGAATTACCAATAAACTGAATTTTGTGTAAAATGAATTGTTCGTCGTTTTATAATTCGAACCTGCAGTAATCGACGTCGACAGCTGTAATAGATTACTATTGGTTCGCCTAGTATGTGTTTTCTACGTAGATTAACAGCGGGCTGTGAGATTTAGTTTTTTCATGTTGCATATATTGCAGTGTCAAATGCGGCCCAATGTTTTAAATTTTTGCAAGGTGAAGTCCTTTTTCGCCAAACAGTCTCCGTAACCTTCCCTTCCTATGAAAACCTTGGCAACGCGTAAAAAACAAAAATCAAAGCTCCATCAAAACCGGTGGCAAGGAAACAAACTAATTCAAAGCGTTTTAGAGTAGAAAAACCCAAGTAACTGGCAGGATGTAGCAAAAAGCTATATTTTTGTGTGCACACCTTTCTTAATCAAAAACTTCCTCACATCGCTTTTCTCAAACTTTTTAGTCATTTTTGTATTGCCTGATGTATCAGAAGATCCATAAGATCTCTTAGCTGATATGCAAACGTGCACACATATTTCAATGTATCAACTAAAACAGCTGCCGAAATCGGTTTTCAAAAGTCTCCCAATCGTAATGTCATAATTTACGTTGCTGGTATCAATTTGATATCAGAAAAGATTTATTTCACGTGAAAATGGCTTTTCGCAAATTGACATTCGAATAAATTAATTTCACCCACTGTGTGTGTGGTGAGGAAATATTTTTGCTGTCCCCATCTAATATGAAAATTATGAATGTGCTAATATTTTCGGAAAAACACAGCAATTTCTATATAATATAATTGGAAGTAATGTGTTTATAGATACGCGCTGTATTTCACACACAAATTTATATATAATATGCGACAGGGAAGAGCACACTTTCTTTGTCATCAAACCATTAATAAAATACATGCGAGAGCAAGCTGTTGCTGAAATTCTATGGCTACAAAATAGGTATATCGCATATATGTGTGTGGGGATGTGTATCTATACACCTAAATGAAATTCGTGATAGGTTGGAGGTGGGTCGGTGAAAACATATTAATCATTCTGTGCACGCTAGCCAGGTTTTTGGCGAGAGAAAATGTCCAATGAGTCAGTAATTAAAATGAAATTTGTCTGACAAATACCGAAATATGATCTGAAGTGGAGTGGTCTCAGCCAAAATACTATTTCATTACTATTATATTGGATGAAAGCGAATTCACCATACTTTTTATTGGCGGAGTGTGTGTGCGTGTGTGTGTTTGTACAATGTGAAATTGTATAATGGTTATTTGTTTACCAAGTGAAGAAAATAGGACATTCCAATAAGAGTGAACATTTCCTAATACTCCCCGAGATGCATTTTGCCGCATTTTGCCTTATTTCCTGTCCTCAATAGGCCATGAGAAAATTGTAACTTTTCACATTCGAACTGTCACTTTGTTTATGTTTTCGGAAATTGTTTGGCGAATCGATGTTTTCGTTTCGTGGAGAAGACGGCACAACACAACATGCATGTATGATAAACGTTGCACCTAAAAAAATCTTGTCCAGCTTAGCTGTAGTCTTTGTACGAATGTACTGTACAAATTCGCGACAAGTACATTATGTTAACGTAGCAGTAATATTTACAGCACAGCTGTATAAATGTACAGTTAAGCGAACGTTGATTCCCTGATCCAAAATTAAAAATTGTACAGAAAATATAGTCAAAATCCACCATTTTTCATTGTTATATTATTTAGTACGTTAAATTATATTAACTAAATTAACTAAATTGAAAAAAAAAAATTGGCGCTAACTGCGGCTAGAACCCATAACCTCCGACACTCTAGTCCACCACCTTACTCATGCGCCAACTCAGAACTTGTGTTTGGTAAACGATATGTCAAAGAGATCTTATAATATCGTACGTCTCCATGGTACTGTTTTTCTGAACATTAATGTTCAGCTGAGCAGTATTGTGAAATTGAACTTCAAAAGTTCTCATATTCTTATACTGTTGTGCTGTAATGTAAAATGTCAAAATATCGAAAATAATTGAGAAATACTAGAAATTTTTTTTATTTTTTTTAGTAGATTTCGTTAAAATTAATCCTAAATTTGTACCTGTACATGACACAAATTCCACCAATGGAGTGGCTTCTATTCTTAACAAAAATTACCCTACTCCATTTATCCAAAACCATGGAAACTTTGTTTTTTTTTTCGAAAAATGTGTTTTTTCAATTAGTAGTTTTCATTTATTGAAACTGATTGTCCGAACTTAGTCCAAACTAGGCATGCCCTGAAAGTACTTGACTTCAGCTTTCCAACGAGCGCACATTTAGCAGCCGTAAAATGAGTCCGAAAAACATCCTTTTTCGACCTTCTAAGGTCAGCCACTATCAACCAAAAGTGACTAGAGACTATCTGAAGCCTGCTTTGAGATCTAAGGGCAACATTTAAAACCATGTATATATCAATCATAGACGAAATGGGTCCGATTTGGATAGGTGGATTTTCAAAAGAATTCCTCACAACAACTTTTAAAGCCTTTTACCTCTTGAGAAAACGGATTGTATTAAGTTGTTGATATCCAAAATAGAATTTATCGTCATTTACAATTATTTTATTGATCAACAAGAAAACAGGACTTTCGTCGGCTTAATTTTCGACGTATTTAGTGATGGACACAAATCACTGAGCGAGAAGTACCACTAAAATAATTTATTATCGCCCATAAGACTATAACCTCAATATTACTAAGAATGAAAATGTCAGTAGTAACACAAAAAAATACTTAGGTTATGTTTATATATAGATCATCTTCATAGCCGATTGAAATGTCATCCACGTCAAGAAATGCCATCCCAACGCACTGCTCCTAGCATGAACATAAGAAATATTTGGAGGCTAATGAAGTCACAGTAGGCACTGCGTTTCTTTCGTAAAGATAAAGATAGACGACTTGTTTTCGTTGTATGAGTTAAAACACACAATACAATCAATCTTAAGCGGTAGCTGTCATCACAAAAGCCTCCAAATTGGATATTTGTCAAAGTAGTGTTCATGCTAGGAGCAGTGCGTTGGCCATCCACGTTAAAAAAATTTCATACACATGAATGAATGAACGAAACATTTAACGAAACTTAAGTGAGGTTACGTTTGAATAATAGTCGGTTCGTGCTTGGATCATTTTGTTCGGCGAAACCGTTGCAATTCTATAATTTGTTTACGAAAATAGTTATTTATGTATAACTCGGTGCGTTAATAAAACATCAGTTGCACATAATCCGTCTTATTTACATAAAATCTGGTTTCTCCATTTAGCGTACTTTAATAGAAATTTTACCGACCCTGAAAATAGTTAGTCATAAATTTTTTTGATGTGATTTCATCAAAGATTCCATCGCATAAGGAATATGAAATGCTTTAAATTGATATCCGGAAAGATAAAAGATGCGAGTAGAGGCATCAGAAAATCTGCTATCTACAACGACAGCTTTTACCGTCAATTACACTAAAAAAAATCTTTCATTATTCCAGTTCATTTATTCACCGCTGAATTTATGAATTACGAATAAATCTAGAATTGTGTTGAAATGTCATGCAGTTTTTAGTCTTGATATTATGGAAGTTTCCACGACCTACATTCAATTTGAATTATTCAAACTGTCATTCGTTCAGCTACCACGACTTACATTCAAACTGTCATTCGTTCAGCTATATTGTACATTTTACATCTCAATAGTACTTTGGATCTGTCACAAATTCGCGACAAGTACATTTGGTAACTTAACAGTGCAGTAGTACATCTTAGCTGTACATAGTACTGTCATTCCGTTCAACATTCAACAATTACGTAGAATACACAGATATGCTGAAAACTAATGTTCAGCTATGTTGTAAAATGAACAGCAGAGTTACCATACGCAAATATTTTTTTTATAGGTGTGTGTTCACCTCTGGGGGAAATAGGAAATTTCAACTCGACTGAAATTACACAAACATCGCCACGGTTGCTTTGAAAAGAGATTCGAGATTAAATAGGGACCCGCCGACCACCAATAAATTTTTTTCATATTTATAGTGAGTGATGGAAAAAATCAGCCCGAACCCTGGGCCGTTTCTGAGAACGAGTGGATGTGATTGCCGGCAGCAATCAGAGACAGCCTGATCACATATTTTAATGGGGATCGGTAGCGGGCGCAATTCTAAGATCTACTGTGTAAAAAATATTTCATTCGGTCATCTGATCTCGGAGCAATAACAGTTGAAAGTCAAAATTTCAGCATTTTCGAAGAGTGATATATCCTTGACAAAGTGATCGAGCCAGCCAGTTAATATGGATTCTAGACGCGGTTAATAAGCTCTTTCGAATGGCAACAAAGATTTTCAGATAAGTTACTTTTTCCGCTACCCTCGGTGAAATTCGGCCACTTCTGTACCTTTCTGGTAGCCTTATTTCAAACTTTTCGCTAATATTGTAGCCTGTAGACTAAGCTTTACAACGATACCAAACATGCCATACTTGATCCGCAACAAGTATTGTTGAGGATTCAGTTTTTCAATCAAAATCACTCTACTCGCAAATCTGGAGCCCTCGAAAACAAACTTCTTAAATTTCAAGATTATACTACAATTGAATGTCTTTTACTTATGTTACCGACTCAGCAAGTAAAACTAACTTTCTTTCAAAAAAATCTTGAAATTTAAGAATTTTGTTTGAATTTAAGAATTTTGAGGGCTGCAGATTTGCGATATGGGAAAAACAAGAGTTGAGGAAATACAAATTTTCTCACAGGAACTGTCATCAGAAGAAGCGTCACCAAAACGCCCGCTTCTCACCAGATTTGAGCGGAGAAAATAAGGGTTTTCACGCCGCACGCATGAAAATATATATATTTGTATACCACGGTTACAGGAGATTTGAATAAATAGCAAAGAACGAAATCTCATGCAAGAATTAATTCGATATTAAATTGTCGAATATTTATATTTCCATATTTTGTTTTCATTTCGAATTTTATTACAATAAATCATTAACCGAAAGAATCGATGATATCGAATGTATAAAATTGCTTGTGTAACCGGGGCACAAAAAAATACCGTTATGCAAATACACAGTTCGTAACATGACATTTCCTTTTATGGCATGGCATTCCTTTTTTTGCGTTGTCTTTAATATTTTACAAGGAATTATGAATTTCAATGTGATTTGATTTTCGTTCAGCCAGATCAAACGTTTCTTTAACCATATTCCCCTGAGGCAACATAAGTTTATAATGCCAATTTTGCAGTATATTCTCTCTCTCTCTCACACACACATCTAAATACGAGATGGCGCTTGTCATTTGGAATTTTAAGGTAAATTTAAAAACATAAAATTGAAACTCATGTTTAATTCGATCTTCATACATCTTCCGGAAAAATCACATATGAAAATCAGTTAAACGTGAAATTTAAACGAATAACCACCACCTACCATTTTACAGTCGAGTAGCTCGAGTTTCCCAACTCATTCCCAACTCACTGTCTGCAAAACAAATTTTCATTAACCTGTTTGAAACGGCATGCATATCGCGCCAAAATTATTAGATCTGTTGTTTCAGTTGTGTAAGGTATATTACAGTTTTTGTTCCAAAATCTTTTACTTCATTCGCTTTAACATACAATCATGTACATACAAGCAGATGACTTGACGCAGTCTAACTCCAAAAAAAAGAACGAAGAAAACTTTTTGAGACGCGTCAGCTATGTATAGCCGAAGATTTCAGTTTCTACCCTTTGGTCTATTATCATCACAAAGCCTATTTCATAATATTCTCGCTTTAAATACGAACAAAACGAGCTATCACTCGACTATGTAGGTTTAAAATTACCGGAGATACATCGTTTTGAAATTGGTCACTTTTCATACTAAATACACCAAATTGACTTTTTCCTCGACTTTTTCCAAACAATCAAAATCTTTCAACTTACTCTGTGTGTTTCTATCATGTCCGGAGCGTTAGCGGAGAACTTGACGCAGTCTAACTTCCAAAAAAAGAACGAAGAAATTTTTTTGAGACGCGGCAACTATATATAGGCGAGAATTTAAGTTTCTTTCCTTTGGCCTGTAACTTTAAAATTGCCGGAGATACATCGTTTTGAAGTTGGTCATTTTGATAGAAAATGCACCAAATTAACGTTTTCCAAACAATCAAAATCTTTCAACTTACTCTGTATATGTTTCTGTCTATCTGTCTATCTGTCTATCTATCAACGGTCGATCTCGGAAACTAGTCAGCCAATCTCCATGAAATTTTGCAGGAACCTCAGGGTGGGCATAAAAATGAAAATGTGATACGCCATTACCCCAGGAAAAACCAGAATTTTGTTTTATTGGCCTCGAAGTGGTTTCTGAGTGTGGTTTTCGAGGGTCGGGAACGCGTTTTCGGCTGTAGCTTAGCTGTATTGAAACCTACAGAGGCGTACGACCCATCAAATGAAAGGTATTCGTAACACGATTCGAACAAAAAAATAATTAAAATCGGGGCAGATTCGTTTGAGCTAGAGTGATTAGAGTGACCAAATTTTGAGCTACTCGAGCGTAGGATGAAAGGACTAATATTTTTTTGGGTTATGAGAGATAGAGAGTTACTTTCTTCGGCAAAGTCTCAGAGTTTTACGAGTAGAACAGAAAAATGTCGAAAGTTGGAAATGGGTGGGTCAATTGGGGTTTTGGAGATATTTCTTGAATGGTGGCAGATAGAGAATTACTTTCGTCAAATTTTCGATTTTCGTCAAATTTTCTGAATTTCGTCAAATTTTAGAATTTCGTCAAATTTTGTCAAATTTTCGAATTTCATCAAATTTTCAAATTTCGTCAAATTTTCGAATTTCGTCAAATTTTCAAATTTCGTCAGATTTTCGAATTTCGTCAAATTTTCGAATTTCGTCAAATTTTCGAATTTCGTCAAATTTCGTCAAATTTTCGAATTTCGTCAAATTTTCGAATTTCATCAAATTTCGTCAAATTTTCGAATTTCGTCAAATTTTCGAATTTCGTCAAATTTTCGAATTTCGTCAAATTTTCGAATTTCGTCAAATTTTCGAATTTCGTCAAATTTTCGAATTTCGTCAAATTTTCGATTTTCGTAAAATTTTTGAATTAAAACTGTAAACTGTTATAAAAAGCAGTGTTGACTACACTTCTAAAACGACTGATATCCCAACAAAAATCTCTTCGAGAAAAGTGTGACGCAGTCTTTGAAATACAATTTGTAAAATGAATGATATCGCTAGAGTTGACGCTTTCAGCTTCGTTACGCAAAAATTAAATTTTTCACCCAATTAGTTCAAACAAGCTGGCTTAGGTTTTCTCATCATCTGCCAAATAATTTTTACAAAAAAAATTTTGACTGTAAACAACCAAAATTTTACCAAAAAAATCTGCGTCGCAAAGTGGCACAGACCAGCAAGAAAATTTATCTGCCACATGCGACGCAGATTTTTTCGGTAAAATTTTGGTTGTTTCCAGTCAAATTTTTTTTTTGGTAAAAATTATTTGGCAGATGATGAGAAAACCTAAGCCAGCTTGTTTGAACTAATTGGGTGTAAAATTTAATTTTTGCGTAACGAAGCTGAAAGCGTCAACTCTAGCGATATTATTCATTTTACAAATTGTATTTCAAAGACTGCGTCACACTTTTCTCGAAGAGATTTTTGTTGGGATCTATCTATCTATCGACGGGCTATCTCGGAAAGTAGTCAGCCAATCTCTATGAAACTTTGCAGGGACCTTAGTCAGGCCATTAGAACTTAAGTTTCATTCATCATTATCCCTGGAAAAATCAGAATTTTGTGGAATTAATTAATGTACAGCCATTTTGTGATGGAAATGTTGTGATGATGTGTTGTGATTATTGTTGTGAAGTTGGTTGTAATTTGGCAGCAAAATTTTAAGTTTTTGAGTATTACGGTTTACATGGTGGGAAATTAGAAAAATTTTGTCACTTTCGGTGTATGTTGGGCAGCTGGAAAAATTTTGTCACTTTTAGGGTATAGGTTGGGCAGCCGTCAAAATTTGGTCACTTTCAGGGTATAGGTTGGGCAGCCGTCAAAATTTGTTCACTTTTGCTATATAGCTATATGAACCTGTATATAGTTAGTATATAGCTATATGATTCTATAGATTGTTAGTATATAGCTATATTGACATATAAATAGTTAGTATACAGCTATATGGACCTATATATAGTTAATATATAGTTATATGGACCTATATACAGTTACTATATAGCTATATGGACCTATATATAAATTCCAACAGAATTTTGACTGAAAAATTTTCAACAAAAAATTTACCAAAAAATTCTGCGTCGCAAAGTGGCAGATGCTCACGGACAAACCTACGAGAACTTTAATCTGCCACATGCGACGCAGAATTTTTTTGGTAAATTTTTTGTTGAAAATTTTTCAGTCAAAATTCTGTTGGTTCAAATTTTTTCTGAAAAAATTGATTGCCGAATGGTTTGGAAAACTAGCCCAGCTAATTTCAATTAATTGGCTGTGAAATTCAATTTTGCGTAACGACGCTGACATCGTCACCTCTAGCGATATCAATTATTTTAGAAGTTATCACACATATAGACTGTAGACGTAGACTGCGTCTAACTTTGCTCTGAAAGAGTTTTTGCCGGGATTCACTATATAAGACCAAATTAGCCGGGGATCATTGCTTATTTTTGGCATTGATGCAGATTACATATGATTTAATTAGCCGTTTCTGAAAGGTTGATTTTTGTTTTATATGGAAAACA
This sequence comes from Bradysia coprophila, assembly GCF_014529535.1. Classification (NCBI taxonomy): domain Eukaryota; kingdom Metazoa; phylum Arthropoda; class Insecta; order Diptera; family Sciaridae; genus Bradysia; species Bradysia coprophila. The sequence goes on along the minus strand of NW_023503295.1, from coordinate 1,001,626 downwards.
TAATCCAAAGTGTTCGGGCAATAAACACCAGTTATTATTCCACGGTCAAGTGTAACCTAACGATCACTCGCTCGATTTTAGGGGAATCAAATTCACTAATTTTTCCGTCACTTTTTATTTGTTACTCTAAAATAACAATAGATCGAAGTGCCTCTGTGGTTTCTGTGGTCTTTTCAGTTTTTTCTTTTTATGTTTTTGAGCTAATCGATTACATTCGTATGGAGGGAATCTTTCTACCTACCGCAATCGGACGCATTTTCCAGCGAACTTTTTATGTGTGCCTCAATAGGTGTCGGTCCCCTGAGGTCAAAAATATTTTTTTTGAAAATTCCTCAATGCTTGTGCGAGTGAGAGGTGGGAACAAAGTTTGCTTGAAAATGCGTCCGATTTCGGTAGGTACGTTTTCAAAGGAATCCCTCATGGTATTTAAGAGAAATAGGAATTCAGGAATTTAATTCCTTAAAATGGGACATGCCTAAGTGTCACTGAACCGATTTGCAGAAACTTTTTTTTAAAATGATTTAGTCATTTTCTGTAGGTAAAAATCGCCATCACTCTCGAACTCTCCAAAATGATTTTTTTTTCTAGCTACCTTTGTGCTTAAGCTTTTAGCATATAGCTGGGTATACAACACATAGTGACTAGACAACACACATTGTCATAATTCTCAAATGTTTTGAAAATACCACTCCAAAACGCTATCGAATTTCATGCGAATTGAAACGAATGCCACGTTAAACAGGAAATAACTAAAATTCTTGTATGTTCTACTTCACACGTCATTCGTGCCAATATGTTTTTCGAGAGCATATTATTTGCAAGTTGTATTTTTCATACGATTTTTTGAATTGGCAATATGTGTAGGGTACTTATAACGATGCTTACACAAATTTCGTATAAAAAATATATTTTTTGCTACCTCGAAAGGCAAAATTGCAGTTTAGTGGAACAACCCCGATTTGGACGAAAGTCGATGGGATCGACAGGGGAAGGTCACCTGATGACGAAACAACAAGATTTGGGGCGCAGAAGCCCCTCCCTGAAACACCAGGGCCCTCCAAAGTTTTCACACTTTTTCGAATTTTTGCGTGTTTTTTTTGACGGAAACGACAGTTGAAGGTCCACTGATGACAAAACAAAAGAATGAAGAAGCAATAGCCTCTCCCCTGGCCGCCAGGGTCCTCCAAAATTTTCACAGTGTTTCGAATTTTTGCGTTTCTTATACGGAATCGTCATTTTTTGTGTTTTATATGTACTGATGCCCTTGTTGCAATGAAATTACGAATGTATCTAGTTGCACTCATCATATTCTTATTCCGTCTCTGAGTCGGTGGCAGTAGAGGGTTCTTCGTCTTTCGTTGTTTTCGTGGCGTCGTAAGCTTTAGTCTTCGGCATTTCGTACAAGGAAAATTTCTTCTCCTTTGGAAGGACCTCGTGCGCGTCAATTCTTGTTGTTTTGTAATCACTGGACCTCATACTGTCGATTCCTTCAAAAAAACGCAAAAATTCGAAAAAGTGTGAAAACTTTGGAGTGCTCTGGCGGCCACAGGAGAGGCTATTGCTTCCTAATTCTTGTTGTTTTGTCATCAGGGGACCTTCTACTGTCGATTCCGTTAAAAAAAAACACGCGAAAATTGGAAAAAGTGGGAAAACTTTGGAGGGCCCTGGCGGCTCAGTGAGGGTCTTCCGCGCGCCAAATCTTGTTGTTTCGTCATCAGGGGACCTCTCCCTGTCGATCCCATCTACTTTCGTCCAAATCGGGGTTGTTCCACTAAACTGCAATTTAGCCCCTCGAAAACATTGGGCCACACGGATATTGAAGCTCTGCGCAATTTCCCATATCGTCTCATCACCGCGCCTGCATGAAAAACAACAAGCCCTCATTAATTAATGCTTCTTCCAAAAAACTTGTTGCTTATGTACGGAGAAATAGTGGTTTATTAAATTAGCCGGGAAAAGAATTTGAGACGATTTTTAATGTTGGAGAAGGAGAGAGAAAAAGAGGAACGTAACGGAACGAATTTTAATATTTTTTTTTTGTGTTCTACATGGCTTCCAGCCATAGCTCCAGCGAGATGGAAGTTAAATACAAACAAATTATTGTCTTTTTAATTACTGGGAGACGAGTATAGAGGTACATAATTTTAATTAAAACCGCATTCTTTGTAGTACATGCTGTTTGCAATTCATTAAAAAATTATTTCCATTTATTCTCGTGGGCGGTTTATTTTCTTTTTTTCTTCTTCTATTCTCTCGTTTCGTTCCGGCTCATTAGAAGTTTAAAAAAAAATAAATAATACATCCAACGCTGAACAACACCCAACCCTCTCCCCTCTCCTCACACAGACACACACTCATATAAAAATTATTATATTACTTCATCCCAATTAATTTTCCAACAATTTTCTATGTTTTATTTTCCAAATTAAGTCTTAAATTCAAAAAACGGTCTCAACATTGCCGCGTCCCTTTGCACACAAAGGCTAGACTGTCCGAAAAACATAAATTTTAACATGTTCATACTATTATAAAATTTTGTAACCCGTCCTACTCTCCGAAAATTTCCACACACACACACACATCCACGTACCGAAAAAAAAAATTATTTATTTTTTCACAGAAAAAGCTGGAAAATTAATGGACGGTTCACATCCACACAAAATGTATAATGTGGAATGAATGCCATAGCAATGTAGCAAAATATTATGTTATAATAATGAATGTGTATGCAGAGATTGGTCATACAAATACATAACTTTTAATTATTATAGTATGCTTATTATGCAAATTTATTTACGAATGAGCATTTTCGGAGGATCCAATTTTTAGTGTTTCGTGTAAATACACAAGCGCAATGTTACACATTATTATATAGCAGCAGAAGGGTATAATAAAGCTATCTTTGCTCTCTCTCTCCGTAAAAAAAAATAATTTTTAAATTATGTTGTTTGTAAAAGGGCTACTTATTTTCTCGTATTTTGCTCAACGATACGTTAACTATAAATAATTTTTAATGGTTTTTCACGGTTTTGCCCTGCATAAAGTAGAAATTAAAGCATTTCACAAAATGAACGGTTTTTTTTCGGACATGAAATATAAATTTAGTGTTCGTATGTGGAATGGATAGGATATCCAACATCGGACGAAATGGTGAAACATCATTAAATGTTTGAACGAACTGCCCTACCTTGAACCCATTTAATATATAAATGAACGAACACATACATTAGATAGTTCAATTGTTACAGATTCCAGACGTGACAGCCAGTGGCGCTGACTTCAATTCGGTTCGTTGTGGGCTAGAGCGTAATTTTATGCAACCAAAGTAGGTTTTAGAAAGAAAATTTGATATGTCGTATGTAACTGTGTAAGTAGGTTTGCCCGATGACACCAATGGACGATTGGAACTACGACTTCAGGTGTAGATGAGCTCTTCAGCAAAACAGAAGATAATGTTTCAAAAGATATTGATTTTTTACAAACTGCCACAAACGATAGTAGAGAACACTGCGCTGACCCCACCTTAACCCTTAGGAGACGTGTTGTTTTAATACAACAATTTCAAAAAAAATTTGTACTGAAATGCATCAAAAATGCAACAATGCAACACTTTTGGTCTACCGTTGGTAATCATAGAGTTAAGCTATAATCGCAATTACGTCGGTTGATCATAAACGGAGAGCTTAACTGCGTAAGTGCGTAGAGACCATTAAGTATGGTTTCCACTCAACAAAAAGTACTACGGGTAAGAGCCGTCAGAGAGCGAGCTGTCAAGTAAACAAAGCAAAAATTGAAGAAAAAAAACTAAATTTTTTCTCTCACAAGGAGTACTTTTTTGGTAAGAGAAAATCAAGCCCTAGAATGCTCATATCGAATGGCTTTTAATACTGCGTATCTGAAACGTCAAAATTCTATGTCAAAATATAAAAGCTCTGACGTATTCCACCCTGTTAGGTCACCACAGCGCCACCAATTATCATTTCTCTGCAAATGGATTGTTGAGTGGGTGCAACCCTTTGGAAAATCAGCCCACTTATCGCAGCCTATCCTTTTATTTCCTATCTTCTTTCAATTATTACAGTAAACGTCAGTGAAATTTGGGCATGAATTTGCTTCGCCTGTTTTTCAGCTCTGGTCAAAAGAAACTCATCTTTCGTCTTTGTCTTGACACTACTACGTGCGTATAACTATTTCACCCGTATTAAGACGTTTTATTAATCACTTTTGCTTGTATGAACGGATGAAAACCAGCTAAATTTCACTGACGTCGACTGTATATATCGATTATGATCATCTTCACACACAGTCGAACTTTGAAGGAATCACAATAGACTCGGCTGCCATATCTGCCAAAAATGCAAACTGATCCATTGCATCCGCAATTGGTTATGAAAATTTCCAGTTTCTGGAAGTTCAACCGTTCTGCCGTGAGGTGTGATTGCGTAGCAATGTTCGTTTTCAATTTGATTAAGTCACAAATTGCATGATGCTTGTTTATCGTCAGCAATCAATACAATGCTGACAATTTATTCAAAATGTGTGTCGGCTTGTACATTCAATGTTTGTTTTATTCAAAAGGATATCATTTTACTTGAATGTACTGTAACAAGCCCGAGCACAAAAGTAGAGATCACACAATGTAGGAAGACGATAAAAAAAGTGTGGAATTCTTAAGCTGTTCCTGCAAATTATTGAGATTGTCGTTGGGTATTTACTTGCAAACTTTTCATAAACATTATCATAAAACAGCAAAAAGTTACCGAAAAATACCTCGGCCGCAAGATTATTCGTTTGTATTTATATTATGTCTCATCTTATCGTATGCACCGCACGTTACAATCTGCAGTACATACACACACACCTTACCAAGTTATACATTTGTTCTTTTTTTTATCATCATTTTTAGCTCTCTCATACTTTTCTTCGTATAATCCGCTCTATGTAACATTTAATTGCATACAATGTTCGCCAATGTTTTTGTACCTACAAAATGCATTTAACCATAAAAGAGATAAACATTTTTTTCCCTTGCTTTAGAAAGATCTTTTCCTTAAAGAAAAGAAAATTTAAAGTTTCTTTAACAATTTCACGGTTCTATAGCTAATGAAGCAGTTTTTTTTTTCTCTCTTACTTTTTCTTTTATTTCCTGCGGGGGTATATTTTTTCCTTTTTGCAATTAAGATAAGTAGGTTTGCGTTTCATGTATACTTACAGGATAAAGTAAAGCTAAATTTGGATAAAATATTTGCATGTTAAAAAAATGTATGTAATTTATGTGAAGTTGCGTATACGGGCAAAAAAAATCCGTTTAAACGGCTGCCGTTTTCTGCGGCACAACGGTGGTAAGACTATTACCGATTGGTTTATCGAAGTGCATTATTGATGTTTATCTAATAAATTTATGATTTTTAAGATGACAGAAGAAATAGTAGAACATTACTGTGACCCAATTGCCCTGTTTGTGCACAGCATGTGGGCGTATCTTTACCAGAGCATATTATTGATAATTTTATTGACTGAAACTAGTTCCCTTGACTGACACTTTTCTAAATGTATTTTTGACGTATTCATAAAAACTTGTCACATCTAATACATAATATATTTACTATATTAATGACTCCCACGCAAATGACAGTAAAATTTGACAAGAAATTTTTTCTTGGAAACCATCGAGCGTAAGGTGGAATGATTTTTGACCATTTTTTAAGCTCTCAATTTTCTTATAAATTTTCAATTTTCAAGATTTTCAATCAACCTCAAATCGTAAATAAAATATGACTCGTGCAGATTCCCACTCGTATGAGCTCTCTATTATTCTGTTTGATTGCCTTTTTGTTACATCAGAGTAGATGCGAAGTTTGTTTTGTGAATGTGGAACGAGGGGTATTACTCATTAATCAGGAAAATTTTAATTCCGAATACCAAAAATCAGGAAAAATTTTTAGGAAACGTAAATTAGGAAAAATATTTACGAAACCAAATATTGGGAAAATGTGAAATTGGGAAAACATAAAACAAGTAACACGAAAAATATGAAAAGTTGGAAGAAAAATTAGTTTTTTTTTCCATGAGAGTTGCATAGACTCTCACCAATAACTCGTCATTCGATGATGTCGACTATATTCGAGGATGTCGACTACATTCGAGTACATCGTCTTTATTAGAAGACATCGACTATATTCGAGTACATCGACAATATTAGATGACATCCGCAAATATATTGACTATATTCGAGGACATCGACTATATTCGAGAACATCGACTATAGTAGAGGACATCGACTATATTCGAGGACATCGACTACGTTCGAGAATGTCGACTATATAACGTGACATCGACTATATTAGATGACATCTACTATAGTAGATGACATCTACTATATTCAAAGAAGTTGACTATATTAGAGGACTTCTACTACATTCGAGGATGTCGACTATATTACGTGACATCGACTATATTCGAGGACATCGACAATATTCGAGAACATCTTCTATATTCAATGAAGTCGACTATATTCGAGGATGTCGACTAAATCCGAGGACACCGATTATATTCGAGGATATCGACTATAATAGAGGACATCGACTACATTCGAGGATGTTGACTATATTACGTGACATCGACTATATTCGAGAACATCGACTATATTTGAGGACATCGACTATATTCGAGGACATCGACTACGTTCGAGGATATCGACTATATTAGAAGACATTGACTATATTCGAGAACATCAACTATAGTAGAGGATATTGACTATATTCGAGGACAGCGACTACGTTCGAGGATGTCGACTATATAACGTGACATCGACTATATTCGAGGACATCGACAATATTCGAGAACATCTTCTATATTCAATGAAGTCGACTATATTCGAGGATGTCGACTAAATCCGAGGACACCGATTATATTCGAGGATATCGACTATATTAGAGGACATCGACTACATTCGAGGATGTTGACTATATTACGTGACATCGACTATATTCGAGAACATCGACTATATTTGAGGACATCGACTATATTAGAGGACGTCGTCTGCTTTATTCGAGTACATCGACTATATCCGGGAATAGTCGAGCATATGACCAATGCTCATTGAGCATATGAGAATATATCGAGTAAGTTCAGTTCGATTGTAATTGGAAGACAAATAAATTATGACTCGATTGTACTGGAATTCACTTCATATACATAAGTACAGGGATTCCACGGAGAATGTAAAGTGAAAAAGTCGAAAAGTGAGCATAAGTCACGAAAATAGTTGCTAGAATAGTTGATTTTCTGATCTAAAAGTAGGTAAAAAAGTGAGTTTTCGGGAAATTTGTACCCTGTTTTTACGCGAAGCCAAAGTTATTCCGCAAGTAAGTTTCTAAAAATTAAAATTCGTCAAACTCAACTAGAACTTTGTTGCGTCACATCAGCACTTTTCGAATCATCATGAATTGCTTGTGAGAAAATGGTTGCAAATTCAGAAAGAATCCAGGTTTCGGCATGTTGTCGTAAACTTAGATGTGGAGGACATTGAGGACATCCGTTACCTCCATCTTACTTCTTAAATTTCCTATGACTCAGTCAGGAAGGCTTGAGAAAAATTTGTAACGTTCAAAAGAAATCGGCAGATAAAATTGACTGAAAGGCAGAACCTCATTTTTTGTGCCAATTTCTGTTGACATTATGGACCCGATATGCATAAAAAATAAACATTTCTGTTGGAAATTGATAGAACAATTACGGCGCTACGGAACTTGCATGGAGGTTGCGTGTGAAAAGCTTTAGTGTAATTTTTATGGTCAATCAAACAGACTTTCATCCTCCCTCATCAGGATTTTAATAAACTAACTATTTTCGAGCTGAACATTAAACTCTTGTTCTTGTGTCTGCTGTTTCCATTTGACGTTTGTTTCATTGAGACTTAATGCAAACCTGATCTGAAACCTGGAGAGTCCAGGAAAATTTGTATGAAAGTTGCAGGTTACCTGTAACTCACCTGACAGCCTTGAAGCTCTGATCAGATCCCTCCACCATAATAAGCGTGCGTTCTGTTTGAATGACTCAAGCAATGGCACAAGCTCGTGGTGGAATCAAAAATTAGATTGGAGTCGACGCAAAGTTTATGCGTACACTAACTCCAGAGTTAACATTTCTAAATGATAATGTACTAGAAAAAAAGGAGAGTTTCGAGCGCCGCAGGCGAAATTTCACAAATCTAACATGGTTTCCAACCTGTTTTAATTTGTTTTGAAAAACGTGAGTGAACGGACTGAAAATAGTTGAAAAAAGTGAGAAATCGAGCAAATAGTTGCTCACTTTTTCACATGTTGAAATTAGTTGTAAAAAGTGAGAAAAGTGAGTGCGTGGAATCCCTGTAAGTACATATTGCGCACGCCAGTAATATTATGTTTTTTACAGATGATGTAGCGCCGCAGGCCGTGAAGAATTTAAAAAAAAAGCGGGGTCGAGGGGCGGCAGCCCCCGCAAAGGGCGGTCAAGGGGGGAGTATCCCCCCTTGCACGTCCTTATAAACTTTGATGTGGATATTTTGTCCGAAATTTATTTTGTCCCGAAACTCATTACAATTTCTGATTCATGGTTTTCTTAATGCTTAATGCTTCCTAATAAGTGGAGTTCCTGATTAATTTTTCCTGATTTGTGTTTCCTGAATAATGTTTCCTGATTTTTGTCTACTGATTATTGGATTCCTGATTTTTGTCTTCCTTATTAATTCCGAGAATGTCATTGTAAATTGGAAATGAAATTGTAAATAGAATTCTCAGAAAAATTTAACAGAAATATTAAGAACTGTAGTACTGAAAATCACCGAATTTTACCGGTCTATGCGCCACACAATATTCTGTGTCCATGAATGGTGCGTAGACTGTCTCAACGCACGGTGTGCCTGAACCAAATTTAATCAACAAAAAGCTCGGTACACATTAGATCCGAGTATACTTTCAATTACGTTAGAAAATAATGGTTTCTGTTTGTTGGAATAACTAAAAAAATTAAATCCATAAACGAATTACTTAACTTTTATATTCGATTCGATGTAATAAAGTCTCAATGTTTTTCATTTAAACAAACAATTACCATGCTTAGCTCATGAAGCACTTATAATTTATAATAAAAAGCAGCCACCACGCCCACCAGAAACAATTGTTCGGTTAACCATTTCTGTTGCAATTTAAAATATTAACGCAAACAAATTTCAATTAATAAATTTTAGTTTCCATCCCCAACCGTACCAAATAGAATTTTGTTTATTTCTTTCTCCTCTGCTACAGTTAAAATATCAAAAATTTTATTTCTGCTGTACATGTAACTCCCGTCGTATCACCTCCATTGAAAGTTGTTGATGATAGGAATGTTTGGACAAATATTTGAAAAACGGAATGATGGTAGTTTTGTAGAGTAAATATAAATTACTACAATGCGAGAGGGTTAATTTATTTATTTGAACCGTAAACTTTATTTTTACGTTTGTTGTTGTTGTTGTTGTATACGGAGTTGTGTGTTATTTCAGTTACGTTCATTTTATGGTGAAAATGACTATTTTTTAGCAGGTTTGCCATAAGTATATTTTACTCTGGAGATAGCCGGGTCCAATTTTCAGCAAAATTTTGTGCAAACAAATTATCAATGCTACGCTTAACCTGACCCGAATCCAACCCGAAACATTCATTTAAAATTCTAAGTGGAAAACTTTTCGGAATTCGGTTGTGTCTAACTCGGTTCTGAGCGCCAGAAATAGAATCAAAATATTTATTCATCAATTGTGACAGTTGGGATCAAAAGTCGGTCTATTCCATCTGTCAAAGTGACGTTTTAAACGTCAAAACAAAAAATTTTAGCCAAATTATTACAAAATCGTTTATTTTTCTATAAGTCTCTTCCACTGATATAATTTAGGAAAAATAGGCGACTTTTTAACTATTTGGCAGAAAAATTTTGGTCTGACGTTTAAAACGTCACTTTGACAGATGTAATAGACCGACTTTTGATCTCAACTGTCACAATTGATGATTCAACGGAAAATCCAGATGAACCAAAATTTGATCGAGAAAGAATTCTGACAAGCAAACCACTGTATGGTAAAAATAGATTTTGCTCTCAATCTCAAGGATTCACTCATTATATGCATTAACCGTTTTCTACCTTCTGGTTTCATACTATGTTCGCCCTTACACTAATCATACATTTAAATTTTTTGCGCTAATTTGCGCACCAATTTAGTAGGGAAAAACTCACACAACATCACTAACTCTACTTTGACATTTTGTGATCTATAGACTGTTATGATCAGAGCGAGAAAACCCAAGACTAGTTATTAAAACTTGCCTTGGGGTACTTGTCAAAGTATTTACTTCTCTTTCAACGTGGTACGTTGAGAGCGATAGGACCGAAGACCAGTTTATTATAACTTGCCTTGGGGTACTTGTCAAAATATCTCTTTCTCTTTCATTCACTCTATAGAGGCACCATACTGGTCCATCAACAAACATCAACAAGCCGAAATAAACCGATGTCATTCACATAAAAAATCTTAACCTGAACGTTTTTCTCTATTTGGCCAAAAATGTGGCGTCATGGCTTCACGGTTAAACTAACCGAGTTTCTTCGATAATCAATTTTAAAAAACAGGTGGCGCTGCTCCCATAACTGTAGTGCTTTTCGGTTAATATTTTGCAAGGCAAACGAAAACAGTTAATGTCAACCAAATTTGTGCAACAGCTGTTTTTCTAATTGGTACAAAAACACTGCTCACACACTACTGTACGAGTTCGTAGTCACCAGGGACGCCGTCTTGTGTTTGGGAGTAGTGGTGCTCATACAACAAGCGAATCTGGGAGTAGCGGTGCTCTTTCAAGTAAAACTGGAAAGATGTAGTGGTGCTCATCATTTGAATAGTGGTGCCCGAGCCTCGCTTGTCCTTAGAAGTCGGCGCCCCTGGTAGTCACACGAGTTTATGTAGGCGAGCTGGTAAAACAGATGACGCAAACTTTGCCACAAATTCGGTTGACATTAGCTGTATGGTGAGTGCATTTTTTATCGCACAATCACAATGTCAATAATACATCAGAATTCCTTGCAGGATTTTTTTTACCTAGAAATATTCAAAAGCACATCCGTAGAAAACATCAGAATGACTTACAGGCTAACAACAGAACATGCTCGTGGTGAATATGCACTTTGCACATGGTTAGGTATGTCAACTCCGTAACAGTTGGAATCCAATCTGTTGATCGTTAAATGCCGGGACGGGCAAAAATCCAGATGAACAAAGCGTATTGGGTCTTAATTAATAGAGTTTCATCGTTCAGGATTGTGAACTTTTAATTTTGTTATTTTATTTGAATGTGGTTGCTCCCCAACGACAAAGTGAAATGAGTGTGGAAGTAATTACGATTAGTTTTAGTGACCTTTTTTTCGAGAGAGAGAAAGAAAAAGTTGACTCCATAGTTACCTCTTGTTTACAACAGAATGTGTGTTGGCTGTTAGAACGACAAAGTTATTTGTCTGTTTTTGTCAGTACCCAAAGCAACCCTATCCGTGCTTAAATAAAATGTTGAAAGCGGTTGAATGCAATGTGAAAAAAGTAGTTTCACTTTATGTATACTCATATTATGTGCAGATGACGGCAGACAAAGTGATCTTCTTTGATGCACTCGTCAACCTAAATTCTAACATCACAGACATGTTACACTGTTTTTTATGCTTACAAATTCTATGTACACCAGAACACAAACGAAACATTTGTTTAAAGCCAACGTATCGCGAACCATTCTTCGTGCATCGTAAAAACAAGGACATGAAACTAAGGTAAATTGAAAAAAAAAATTGATTAATGAAAAAGCGGATAGAATTAGGTGGAAAAGCGGTCTAGTGTTATGCTATTACTTATACAACAAAAAGCTCTGTTAGCCCAAAACAACATATGAACGTATCTCATTGTATTTGTGTTTAAGAGAGCTTCGAGCTTCTTTTGTGTTCTTTTGTCCGGTCGTCTAACCGGCGGCACGTACACCCCACATAACCACCTGGACAGTTTTTGCAGGGAATGTTGTAGACTGTCCTGGCGTCAATTTTTGTTTCATGTTCGAGAAAATTGACGACACTTTGTTAAACGGCCTCGGTGCTATTTTTAGTTCCGTTGTGTACTTGTTTGGTGAGCACTTCGGTCAGTCCTTTGACATAGGTCATACCAGCGAACTCGAGCGAACTGCTGTTTTTTTGTGGGCAGATACAACACATAAGCAAATCAATTTTGCTTATAATTCGCTAAACTTACACATGCACAAAAGTATGACAACCTTCCCACATTTGTTGTCATTTTACTATAATCGTTGAAATTTGTTATATTTAAACAAATAATAACTTTGGAATAATCATAAAATTTATTGCATTCGTCTCTCAGTTCGCAACAGTCAGTGGCAGAAACCGTTTTCAGACAAATATCTATAGATAGCATAATTAGCTATTTTGTGGGTATATTATTACGGAGTCTTTTAGTTTGATTGAAACAATTCATTACGAGAGCAAGACTTCGTCACTGTCACTTGAACACTGAGAATGGCAACAAAACTCTATTATAAAGTCATTGTACTTTCTAATAAACTTATACCTGATCTGATATATATAATCGCTACAAAAAAAAACTGAGTTGTGGAAATCAACGTACATGCAAAAACGGAATGAAATGTTTATATACAGCATGGATGGACTAAATAACCTGTGCAGTGTGCAGAAGCTAAAAGATTTTCATTCCGAAGAGATATACATACTACCATAAATGATATTATTATAATAATTTTAACTTTTAAAATTCAATTTTTCTAAAGTTGAATAAAAATTATGTCTTCTTAGTATGCAATTGGCAAAGCATTAACTACTAAAGTTGAAAAAAGAAACGAATAAAAAAAAGTGTAGAGAAAAGGAATGGAGAAAAAAAAAATTAAGGAGAAAGAAGGACAATTTAATTTTAGAGCTAAGCTTAAATATAAGAAGTCACGTACATTTTTCTTTATGTATTGTATTATATACTCCATAAACTCGAATGTTTTATGTGAAAATAAAGAAGTAGAAAAATGGCAAAACCAACTAAATTTTCTTTTAAATCCTTTTTACAAAAATAAAACGTTTGAAGTTGAATGTGAACGCGATACCGTACGCGGTATATTAACGTAATTTTTTAAAATTCATATACTCCACTGATAGAACCAAACTGGACATTAATAATTTTACACTCGCCAAACTATGAAAACACTGAATATCACGCGTCAAAAATGATCGGAAACCACACTTTTTTAGTTCTATCTCAGCAGACCTTGCAAACAGGTCTAGGGATCCAGGCGATGTTTTGCTTAATGGTGAAGTCTGTTTATGTTATTCGTCAAAGAGAGAAATTTGATACGAAGGCGGAGCTTACTCTCCGTATCAACTCGACTTCGTCTCGACGAAACATACATACTTATGCAAAAATTATTCTCTCGGTATACGAATTTCGCTTTTTATTTTAATGCAATTCCCTCAATAATTCAAAACCAAAGTGTTGGGCGAGACGGTGACTCATTAATTTTTTAACTGTTCATGACTCTTCTAGGATAGTTGTCAAACGCTTTCTAGCTATTCAAACATTTACAAAGAACCCTTGAACTGTTTGGACTTGTCATAAAAATCAATAAACCTCAGACATCAGCCATTATTTCCTCCTCGGTTTTACTCACATATATAGCGTAGACCGTTTTATAAATAATAAACATAGCTAACGCCGACCCGTACGAAACAACTATTCGTATCAAAAGCCTTTACTGTGCAACTCTTCATTTCTTTTACTTCATTCTCTACTGAAAAGCTATTTTAGGTAATTTTCACTTACATTATCCAGTCTTTTTCTTGTTATCATACACAAATAAATTGCCGGAGGCAATATAGACAGCCCCATACGAAGTCAAATTTCATAAATTTTTATTTAAACAGCTATACACCGCTATATTTACATGTAAATAAACATTTCAGAGATGAATATGTTATTATATAACTCTACCTGCCTGTATATAGCTGAATATAGCTGAATATAGCTGTATATAGTTATATATAGATGGCCATATATGGAATCACTGAAATCCCACACACATAACCAATTACTTCTATGTTACCAGAAACTCTCTAAGTACCATTTTTCCCAAGATACATCATTTTTAATAAAATCCAATATGGCCGCCGGCAGCCATTTTGTTATGAGATCAGAAATAGTACATTCGTTAATACCTTTCAAACAAAAAAAATCATGAAATTCGGTCAAAATTTACTCGAGGTATTGACAAAATACCCCACGTTCACTCCAAGAGACCTAGCTCACGCTCCGGTGAGCATAATTTCATAAACTTTTTTTTTCGCTGATTCGGAATTCCTTCGGAAAACGAACAATAGATGTCGCTATTTTTCGTTTCCGAAGGAACTCCGAATTTTCGGAAAGGAAGAATTTGGTTAATTGTGACCACAATAGGTTTCCCCTTACTCAGGGAGTCCAATTCGACGGGTTACAAACGTATGCGTGAACCTATAAGACCCCAGTACTTCGTACGGGTCTAAATATGAAAACAATGCGTAACCTTTGTTGTGTTACGTTAAGTACTAAAATTTATGTTAAAACTAATGAAGTAATAGATTTTGCAATTTGCAACAAGCACCACTTGATGCTTTGTAAACAACATAAGCAACAGGTTCAGTAAATACAGCGAAATACCACTTGCCGTTTGTAAAAGATCAAATGATCCTCAAATGAAAGTATACATTTCCACGACCAATGAATTTAAAGAGCGTTCAAAATGATGGTAATCACGCACACATTGATGGTAATTGATCAATATAGCCAGTCCTTTCACCTACATGTACCCATTAGAGTGTATGTATATATTAACAATAGTGCAGCCGCAGTTACTGTGCATTTTACTTCACTTTACCGCGAAGGGTACAAGAATTTTTTTTTTCTCTTTACCTTTTCACGTTAGTATACATTGTATAAATTACAGATGATATTTTTATTAAAGAGTATGAACAAATGGCGGCCCATTATTTCATTAATACATACCTATACGTAGGAGTACATACACATTTTACGGTTGAACTTAAAATAATAAAAAAAAAAAATATTTTTGGTATACCTGTTTGTCAAGGATGGAATTATTTCAAAATGAAATGTAACGCACAAAAAAGCTTAAATGGTGTTATGTTACCGGTGCCTTAAGTCCCCATGTCATGCTCTTTAAATTCATTTTGATGATTGATTCTATACAACTTTACAACTTCCACCGAAGGTAACGAAAGTCAGAGACATGAGCTATAAATATTCTCTGAGAGCATCATAAGACGTGAAATAAATATTCCTTTCGCTCCGCATTTCGTAAAAAAAAAAAATTCCAAATCTGAAAACTTTTTTTTTTCTTCGTTACATTGTCTCATTGCATTTGTATACAATGTGTGTTTACGTACTTGCTCCACCAGTGCTGTAAATTATTGCGACAATTTGCCGTTTTATTTTTGTATTAGATAATTTCAGACAGATGTACACCATTTACGACTTTCTAACGTTTATTTGAACGAAATAAGTTGTCACCATTTTGCTCGGGTATCTGGTCAATTTACATGCAGAAATTGCAGGTAATTTCTCATTTCTGTGTAGGATGACACAAAAACATTTTTTATGTTGAACTGAAAATGGAATTACATTTTTTATAATACTTTTCAGAAGCTTCTTATCATCAAAATTCATATAGCAATTGTTTTCCTTTTTTCTTTATTATACAAAGCAGACTATTTTAGATAATAAAAAAAAAAACGAAAGAAAGAAAACCGTACGAGTATACTACATTCCAGTTCTGATGAATTTTCTCTCATCATGGATAGGAAGTGTAGCGCGTTGGAAACATATATAAGTCATAAAAAATGTGTAACGAAGTAAAAAAAAAACTCCCAAATTTAATGCGAAACTCAAATACGACTTTTTCAGTATATGAACTCATAAGAAGAACATGTGAACGCACAAAACGAAGAGATTGGAGATGAATGAAATGTTGTACCCATTGTACCCACCATTGTTTCACTATTATATTACTCATAACTGAAGTGCCACTGATCATCATTTGTCGTTCAAGCACTTCTGTCCTAGAACGCCAAAAAAACTTACAAACCAGTTTTGTCTAAAAAATTTCAAAATTTGCTAAGATTTTCCAAAAATTTGTTACACTTTTAGCAAATGTAAAATCTATTTTCCAAAAAAAGGCTCTGGACCGGTGTCGGTCAATGTAAAATTTGTATTATCAGACTAGTTACGGTTTCCACTCAACAAGTACTCCGTGAGAGAGTCGTGAGAGAGCAAGCTGTCAAATAAACAAAGCAAAAATTGAAAAAATTCAACTTTGTCTCTCTGTGTAATTGATGGAATTCGAAGCAGACGGTAAGGGCAAAGTGTTTGCCTATGTTCATAGATGACGAATCCGCAATACAAATTTTGTCTGTCCGTCTGTCCGTCTGTCCGTCTCTCCATCTGTCCTTCTGTCCGTCTGTCCGTCTGTCCGTCTGTCCGTCACGGCGATATCTTGAGTAAATCAAATCCGATTTTTTCCCTGAAAGATAGTCAAAATAGTGAGGCTAAGTTCGAAGATGGGCATATTTAGGTCGGCCCTTCGTGAGTTAGGGCCGCCTAAGTGCTTTAAGGTCTTTTGGGAAATGTAAATGAAACGGCAAAAGATAGGTAATGTTGATACCGATCCAGGAAAAAAAAGTTTATTAAAATCGGGTGAATGGCCCGTGAGTTAGGGCCCTAGAAGTGAAAGGCTTCTCGGCCCTAAGTGTATTTTGCATATAACTCGAGTAAATTTCATCCTTTTTTCGTGATTTTTGTTTCATTTGAAAGGTAATCGAAGCACGAATATAATGTGGCGAAGAACGTTTTAAATTCTGGTCCTTGGACTGAGGCCGCTCCTCGGCCCTAAGTGTATTTTGCATATAAATCGAGTAAATCTCATTCAATTTTGCTAGTTTTTGTCTAATATGAAAGGTAATTGAATACCGAATAGAATGTGGTGAGAAAAATGTTTGAAATTTGGGTCCTTGGACTGAGGCCGCTCCTCGGCCCTAAGTGTATTTTGCATATAAATCGAGTAAATCTCATTCAATTTTGCTAGTTTTTGTCTAATATGAAAGGTAATTGAATACCGAATAGAATGTGGTGAGAAAAATGTTTGAAAATTAGGTCCTTGGACTGAGGCCGCTCCTCGGCCCAAAGTGTATTTTGCATATAACTCGAGTAAATTTGATCCGATTTTCCTAATTTTTGTTTCATTTGAAAAGTAATCGAACGAGGAATAGAATGTTGTTGAAAAAAATTAAATTTGGGTCCTTGGACTAAGGCCGCTACTCGGCCCTAAGTGTATTTTGCATATAACTCGAGTAAATTTCATCCGATTTTCCTAATTTTTGTTTCATTTGAAAAGTAATCGAACGAGGAATAGAATGTTGTTGAAAAAAATTAAATTTGGGTCCTTGGACTAAGGCCGCTACTCGGCCCTAAGTGTATTTTGCATATAACTCGAGTAAATTTCATCCGTTTTTCCTAATTTTTGTTTCATTTAAAAGGTAATCAAGAAGGTAATTGAACATCGAATAGAATGTTGTTGAAAAAAAATTTAAAATTTGGGTCCTTGGACTAAGGCCTCTACACGGCCCTAAGTGTGTTTTGACTCGAGTAAATTTGATCCGATTTTCCTAAATTTTGTTTCATTTGAAAGGTAATCGAACACCAAATAGAATGTTGTTGGAAAAAAAATTAAATTTGGGTCCTTGGACTAAGTCCGCTACACGGCCCTAAGTGTATTTTGCATATATCTCGAGTAAATTTCGTCCGATTTTCCTAATTTTTGTTTCATTTGGAAGGTAATCGAAGGCCGAATATAATGATGTTGAAAAAAAATTAAATTTGGGTCGTTGGACTAAGGCCGTTACTAGGCCTTAGGCCTCTCTATAAATTAAAATTTTAGGTCAACTTGAAATTTGACACTAGGGTGACAGACGCACTAGGGTCACGTGCGCAATAGATGTACGGGTTCGTACGGGGCTCAGTCGCAGCAAACGCTCCGACTGTTCTGACGGTTCGTTTGGTAATGCTTTGTTTCCTCTTGCGGAGTGTCACAGTTGTGTCGAAATATTTTCTGTGTTTTTGTCGCGACAAAACAAAAAAAAAACTTTTTGTTTTTGCATCGAGTAAAAAGTGTTTTAGTGTTCAAATATGCCTTGGCGACCTAAAGAGACTATGCCCGAATACAATGGAAAGCATAAGAGGTGAGTTTCTTTGAATTTTTTCGGTGAATTTTTGTGATAAAATTTTCCATTCTTTTAACTTCATTCGTTTTATCATTTTGCTATGTATAAGACCAGTTCCGGTCACTTTTTTTGGCGATAATCGATCTCTTTCTCTTTGTTATCATTGCTCGGATCAAAAATTGTTACTAAACTTATATTAACCAATCCTGTAATACTTCCGATCGATCAGTGTGCTATAATATGGGAATCGAATGCGCTGTTTAAATTTTCATGTAAATAATAATCTTTAAATTGTGAAGGGAAACAGGAATATGTGTATACGAAGGTGAATAATTTTTTTTTTAATGAAAATCTTCTTTGACATAAATATCTTCATATAGAAACGCCGGGGAGATACCATCCGCAGAAATATTATGCTATATATGGAATGGGGATATAAATTTTACGACTTGCTTTTGGCAAATTGGCATTTAGCGAGCAGAGTTACATCTAAATTAGATTTTTTTTTCAGCCACAAAAGCGACGAATGTCATTGACAGAATTTAAGTACAACGTGAAAAAGGGTAGAATAGCTTATTTCGTGTGAATTAAAATAAATGAGATAATATAATAACGCAGATTATTTTATGGTTGGATTATATGTATGAAATAAAATTCAATTTTAAATTCAGATTTATATTTTACGTGGAGTTAAAGGACAAAAATATTTGGTTACAAAGTGAAATTGTTGGTGTAATGAATCAGGAATATTTAAGGGTTTCACACAGAATTTGAAGACACGTGCTATTAAAAGAAAATGTCTTAATGAAGTTCGATACAAATACGATGGCATTATCGCTGTAGGTAATACATGTTATGTTATGACTTGTTACTAGTTTAACTTTGATCGTTGGTCTAATTTCAGTCACATGATAATTTAATTTCAAACACAAATCATGCCGTAGAGGTTTATAGTTAATTATAGTGTTATGTATGTGTCGTATGTGAGCCCCCACCCTAAGATTATGCTTTCATTACGACCCATTACGCATCCTCACTAGCCACCGCAAGGTGTTTAACACATATTGTCTGGGGGAGTTGGAAATTATTTTTATTTCTTCAACTGTGACATTCGTAACCTTTTTGCAGCTGAAGTGGAAATTTTTAATTTGAATTTCAATTTCCGTTTGTCAGGGAAATGTGTCGACCCACCAAATGACTACAAAGAATTATTTTTTTTTGGGAAAGAGCATACTAGCTGCTGAGCTGTTGTTGCTGGAAATTCAGTCTGAGAAATTTGAATCTTGTTCAAAAGAACTGAAATAAGTCAAGGAAATTTAGCAGACCGAATACCCGTACACTACTGCCGTAAATTTGATTATTAAAATAAAATGTCTAGTCTATTGTGGAATGCAATTTGACGAGACACAATGGTAAAGGGACACTACCACCCAGGTAGTTTCGGTGGCAAAAACATGCAGAAGGCAGAAAGATATATTTTGATTTTGAAAACATTCTCGATTCAGGTAGTTAAGGTAGCTCAATCGGTAGAGCATAGGACTCATACCCAAGAGGTCCCGGGTTCGACTCCCGGTGCAAAAATGCTTGCCTGGTTTTATTCTAATCACTTGGTGATTAAGCACTCGCTATTAGTTATCTAATGGCTGTACGACCGTAACAAAGTCGCAAATTTCAAAGAAATCCAATATTCGATTTCTTCGCAACAATCACGCCATATTGACATAATGTCAATGACACAATTCACAATATACAACAGACTGTAGGATAAGCGCCATCTATGATCGACTAGTCGCTCATTGGGAAAATGCATGAGTCATTAGTGATGGTTGTGGTCTTCGCATACTACTCGTGGCTCAGAGAATTCACAACGTATGAGACGTTTACACGGTCGATTTGTGAGCGATTTGTGAGCTATCTGAGTCCGAAGAGATATGATGAAAAATCACAATTCATATGATCAAGTGACTTGTGCAATAGCACAACAGGCCCACTAGAGGCTTAGGTGCTGGGCTAACCCCCTTCCCATCTAATCCAATCCAATCCAATCCAGGTAGTTAAAAGAATATCAATTTTGGACCAGGTAAGATCGACGACATGAGGGGCAAATGACCCAAATGGGATAGAAAGATGCAGGAAATCTCGGTTGACCTGTAGAGGCGCAACATTTTTTTCTGTACTTCATTCTCTGTGCTCTATTTCCAGGTGATGTAACTTCACTCTGGTAAAATATCCATGAAATGTCATAGCTGTGAAGTTGTGGCAGTATAGCGCTGACATTAGTAATTTTATGAAGAAATGTAACAGAATTTTACGAAAATCTAATACATTTCAGCTTTAGTTTTCAAAGAGAATTTCCCTATTCGTGGATGTTATGAAGAGTTATGAGTGAATAACCGAATAACCAAGAACTTTTTGAAAGGTACAAAGAATTATGGTGGAGTTGCAAAGAGTTACATAATGTTTTGCATAATGTAGAAGCGACATTCTTAGAAATAAGATAATGTAGCTTCCCAATGTGGAAATTCTGCATCTGTACACTGTATGTCAGGGAATATTTTGGGGAAAACGTTTTTCTATATTTTCCCACATTTTTCCGAATTTTTTCAGTTTGGGAAAATTAGCAAAAAAAATCGGAAAATTTTGGAAAACTTGAATAAAACATTTTTGAAAAATAGTCCCTGTGTTTATATGGAACATTGCTATCGTCTCATACGTTGGATGAAGTTTATTACATTCTTTCCAATGAAACGTGCAAATTGTAAACTAATAAAATTTTTGTAAAATATAAAAAATTTGCGTTAAAAATATACGACTTATGTTTACTACAATGCAACAAACCCAGATAAACTCTATAACATTTTGGCAGTAAAAATAAAATTTAAAGAAAAAATTCTCTCTCCCTCTTTTTTACTACTTTTTCCACTATGAATAAGTACGCGAAGTATATGTGTGTCCACATCAAATTACCAAGAGCGATTGAAAAACAGAAGACCGAAATCGGACGCATTTTCTATTGGAATTTTTTATATGTGCCTAGATGTTCACACTTTGAACGTTTATTAGATAGTGACTTGTTCTATGAACAAAGCATCGTATTTATACCTAATTCTAAGTCTACTACGTTGATATCCATTTCATTAGGCTACTATTCTAGTGTTCGACTTGAACGAGTTATATTAATTGTATAACTCCAACACTCCCACTCAATTCATATAACTCGTACATGAATCCAATACTCCCACTTAACTTTCATGTTGTCGGCTCCCACTGAATTCGTAATGTGAACCATTGTCTTTATTTCACCATCGACTCGACCATTGACTATCGACTCGACCATAGACCATTGTACCGCATCGACCATTGTACCGCATCGACCATTGTACCGCATCGACCATTTGTACTGAATCGACCATTTGTACCGCATCGACCATTGTACCGCATCGACCATTGTACCGCATCGACCATTGTACCGCATCGACCATTGTATTGCTTGTGAGATTGAACTGCTCACCCAGTCTTGGCTGACCACTCAGCTCCTTGTGAGATTGGACTGCCCACCCAGTTGTGACTAGCTCCGCAGACGAAATCCACGTCATACTTGGAATTTACCGCCACTGAGGGATATACTGCCCACTCAGTCATTCGCTGTTGCTACCAATGAATTCTCTGTTGCTACCCATCAGCAACCCATCATTGACCTCATGCAACCAAGTGAGATTTGACTGCTCACCCAGTTTGTCAGTGACCATCTCCTCAGACGAAACGATGCCATATTAACCGCAATACTTGAAGTTTACTGCCACCACACTGCGACTGCCTCCTCAGACGAAACGACATACTAACCGCCATACTTGGAATTTTATTCCGCCACCGGTCTTGTAGCATAGCTACATTCGCTTGCACTTAACAGTGCCACAACTTTCCACAGATCACATACCAACCACAATTCAATCGTACAGCGAGTGTTATTGACACCCCTTCCAGTGCAAACTGGCGCTGCAGATTAATTGCCACAGTTCAATGTGTCTGGGCCCATAACCTGTTGGAATTTCACGGATTCCAATCGGGACTACTAATAAAACGACATGTTTACACTTTGACCGTTTATTAGTGAGTGAAGTGTTCTACGAACAGAACACTGTATTTATACCTAATTCTAAGTCTACTACGTTGATATCCATTTCATTAGGCTACTATTCTAGTGTTCGACTTGAACGAGTTATATTAATTGTATAACTCCAACAGGTAGTTGCATGTACTTCCGGGGCAAATATGGTCTTATTGGGTTTAAAATTCATTCACACTGAGATATGTACAATTGAAGTTTTCAACCGTAAAAAGACTGTAAACTTACACTTTTCTTACGGAACATACTCGAGGTTCACGAAATGTACATGGTCGTGTGGGGTGTCATTAGAAAGGTAATTGCATGTACTTTCAGGGCAAGAAGGGTCTTATTGGGGTTTGGAAGCATCTACGACGAATTA
Organism: Bradysia coprophila; assembly: GCF_014529535.1. Lineage (NCBI taxonomy): Eukaryota > Metazoa > Arthropoda > Insecta > Diptera > Sciaridae > Bradysia > Bradysia coprophila. The sequence goes on along the minus strand of NW_023503295.1, from coordinate 978,815 downwards.
TGAAGTTGAAATGTTTAAGTGCTTATATTGAAAGTAGTTTTGGATTCTAGGGTCGAATACCTTACTGGGCACGTATAAAAAATTCCAATAAAAAATGCGTTCGATTCGGTCTTCTGTTTTTCAGAAGAATCCCTCCAATGGTTGGAACGCATTTGAATTTTGTGGATTCGTTTAGCTTTTGGTTAAGAAATACCATTGGCTGAAATGATCGCGTGACAAGAAATTTCGAAAAACAAAAACTCCGAATCGTTTAAAAAGAGCGAACGGAGTGATAGTATTCAATTGCATTTCATGCTTAACGTGAGTTTAGCAAAATTTTACGAAACTTTCAAGTGCGTTAGCACAACCTTACCGCTGAAAGTCATCTTTCCCCATTCAAAATGAATAAATCAAAAATGAGAGAATTTTTTATTTTTTTTTGCTTTCTTCGACATTTAACCAGAAACAAATAAATTGCAACACATTACGACGCAATTTATATGTAATTTAACGGGGACTTTTTCACTTTTTTTTATTTTTGAAATTTCACCCCTTTTTTCTGGAGAATTGTGGGAGAAATTACGTCTTTCATTGTCGTGTTTTTATAGAAAATGTGTGCGGAGAAACAACGTTTAAAATTGCAAAAGTTGTTGAAAAATAAAGTTTTGTGTGAAAGAATTTTCTTTCGTTTTTTTCTTCTTCTTCTTCATACAAAAGTTTTATATAACACAAGGATTTATTTATTCTTCTTTAAAGAAAAGGTTATTTCTTATAATTTATATTACGGCCCATGTAGCCTGTCGAATAGTAAAGCCGTGTGGTTCATACATATATGTATAAGATAACGATTTTTCGGTGATCGTTTATCATGTTTTGTGTACACGAAAACCAGTCTCTTGTTAGACTTAAAGTCTTTTGTATGCGCAGCATAGTGAAAATTTATTTCGCTTTGGTTTAAGCTCTTTCGAACAATACTGAACACAGATAGGATGACTAAGGTAAAATATATTGCATAATAAGATGCGAAATTGCTAAATAATGGCTTTATTTATGTGTGTTTTGCAACGGTTTTTTTTTTCTTCTTCTTCTTCTTCCTTCATCTTCTTCTTCTTCTTTATTCGGAATATAGAGCGCTGAAAGCTTTTCATGGTTTTTAGCAAAGCTAATGGGTTCGTTCTGGAAACTCTTTTTAAGTTTATGTGTCATGAATTTTCATTTAGCAAATTTCACAGATATAATATTCATAAAAATCATTTTATCCCGAAATATTTGAAAAGTAATCTAACTCCCATGAAATAGCCATTTTCATTTTGTTGGAGCTTAATTACGTCACTTTCCCCATTATTGATTGTAATAGATTATACCCAATCTTATACATGTGAAAGTTTTCTTCTATCTCCTGCCGTTAATTGACGTGATGGAAGTACAATTCACATGTATAAAACGGCGAGAGCATGGAGCTGCATACGTAAAGGGATTGGAGTTTCCCATCAATAAAATTAATTCGTTTTGACAATGGAAACAATGGTAATTCGGATGGCAATCACATACATGTCTTTATACGGCAAACTATGTAAGCATCAGGCATGAGCGCCGCCGAAAATAAGCCGCCGATCAAGCCGCCGCCGGCCATTTTTGAGCAAGCCGCGCCGCAGCCGAGCCGGTGCCAAAAACACGGCTCAAGCCGGCTTGAAACGACTGGAAAATGAAATAAAGATTTCGAAAGGTGAATGGGTGAAATAATTTTGAAAACCGAGATTCCTGTTGATCCTAAGCAGCTCAAGTACATTTTGAATTTTTTTTTCAAAATTAAGAAAATTTTGAAAATTTTCTTGAATTTTCATGAATTTTCTAGAATGGTATATTACGTCCTCGCTTCTAAGTTTGTTGTTTTGGCAAGTATGACCTTTGCGGAACGAGCCGAAGGCGCACAATCAGTTAATTCACAAATTTGAGAAAACTTTATCGATCTTTGCGAATTTTCTCGATTTTTTTTTTCTTTTCAATTTTTACTTGATTTTCGTGAGCTTTCGATTTCTTATCGAAAACCATTTTCTTAATGAGTTAAATGAGTGTACCGGAGCATGATTTTCCATTTAGTTCAAATTTTGAGGCAATAAAACTTGACGTGTTAGTGAACCTTAGACTTAGAGACTTGCTTGTAACAAGACCAGTTCCACTTGCACTTTGAACAACCTAATCTACCTACATTTTCGCTTTCCGTACAATTTCATTTTCATGCTTACTAGTTCATTTTCCATGCATTTATCTAAACGTTTTTATTTTGAAAAAAAGTTAAAAGGAACCTCCAGCCGAGCCGTTTTAAGCCGGCTCAAGCCGATTTTTTCGCCGCCGCCGAGAATTTTTTTTCGGCTAGCCGCCGCCGAAGTTTCTCCGTCGGCGCTCATGCCTGGTAAGCATGTCATATCAAAGTATTTTTGGCCAAGGTTACGACTGGTCTAACTGTGAATAGAAAATCATTTAACTTTCACATTTTTACTCGGGTTGGGTCTACATTCAGGTCATGCAAAATTTAGTATCACTTGCCTGACAAAGATGTATGTTACGGTATTAATACGTACTGACGGGATATATCAGTGGTGACGCACTAGCCTTCCAGCAAAATGATTCGGCGTCAGACAAAAGGTAACGAATAGAAATATCGAGTATATTTGTAACGTTCTTAAGTGCAATGGACCCTTTGCATATTTGTAGTCTACATTTAGGCGGGAAAATATTTGTTTTTTGATAATTTCTCTGAACCAAATTCTTTAGTTTATGAAAAGTAAAACCATTACAGCAAGCAAATATGTGTCACTTTTAAAGAAAAATTTGGTTTGGGGTTGATAACTTATCGGACTTGAAGAAACCTTTGCAGAATAAAATCAATTTTTCTCCAGGTGGGTTAAGTTATGACTCACAAACCAATTTTTCCTTTAGAAGTAACAAATTTATTGGGGTTTGAATGGTTTCGCTTTTTCAAAAACGAATATTTTTCCGCCTAAATGTCCGCTGCAAATTTGGAAAGAGTCTGCTCTAAATTTCTAGTGGTTGCGATATGAATGGCTGTTGTATTACATTACAGTGTGTACATACTGCTATTCATATGTCTTGCCTACATTTAGGCGAGATATTACTAACACCGAACTTTTCTCGGAAAGTAACATAATTCGAGGCGTGGTTTGGATATCAAGTTTATCCGATGGTCCAGATGTGTTATAGTAAATGAGAAAAACCAATTATCTTCAAAATGCTTCACTTCCTGTTTTTCAGACGTTTTTTCAAACACTTGTTTAAAAAAAATCGCTTCAAATATCACGAATATCGCCTGCCACTCTCTATATTTATAAAACATTTCAAATTTATTACAAATTTCATACTATAATCCATGACTCGACCGATGATGTTCCACACTGTTACATTCCACGAATGAATTTACAATTTTCTGTTGATGTAGAACCTCTCGCGTCACGTTCGCTGCATTGTCATCTACAAAGGCTATTCAGGTACATTTAATTATTCCTTTAACGGTTTGTTTTGATGGAAAATTTGCAGTTTCTAAAATTATATTTTATCGCTTTAACAAAACATTATTCTATGCATATGAGTACGTTTAGGTTAACGTGCACCGACCCAGAGAATCTATGTAATTGCTCTGATTGGAAAAACAGCATGAAGCGAGGGTTAAAACAACGCGAGCAAATCCGCTCACATATTTCAAATGTTTTGCTTCCTATTTGGCATTTAGTTCATTTTATTTGTATCTATTTGCCATTTACGTTTCTGTTTGATGTAGTTACCTGGGGCGAGGGAGAAGCGATAGAAACTGATCGGTGCCAGCAACATTTCGCACCCTTCGCGAGACTTAGAAAGTTGGACGTTGAATATTCAGTAGCAATGATCATTATTCTCCAAGCTAATGAAATACATTTCAGTGTTGTTATAAGGTTTAAAGTCATTGATGCAAACTTCATGTATACGTAGACTTCCGTGTGAGGTGTACATGTCATTACACAAACGTTTCAACAATAAGGAAGAAAATGTACGAAGATTGTGAGGCAACATTGGAGTCCGTAGATTCCGAGTTCGAACTCGGAAGACAGTTTTAACTTAAAGTATTTGAATCAGAGAACAAATGGGAAACAGGAAACGGACGAAATGTCGAAATTTAACAAAAATATCTAACTTTATTACATCGGTTTAAATTGTGCAACCTTTATGCACATACCAGATAAAAAATGTGACTCAGTCACGACAGAGTAGATACAGGCAGGATCACTTGCTTTAACTAAGGACGTGAATTATCTAGTAGCCCAAAGCAATTCAAGCATGAATGGTACTCTAAATAGCGTACAGAATCCGGATAATGTATGAAACAAATTTTGACACTGTAAAAAAGTATGGAGAATTTTTCCATACAAAATATTACTCTATTTGACAGCTGTCATTAGTAGCTCATTTGCTTGAGTAGCCTTATATTTTGCGAAGTAAAATTAAATCATTTATGTCAGCGTTCATTTGAGTTTATTTTCAACAGTAAGCCAGGGCTCTTGTTTGACATCCGTTAAATGAATTGCTCTTGCCTGGATTTACTCTGTGTACAACTTCCATCAATTTGGGTCAACAATATTGTTTACAAAAATGTGCTCCAGCCGCCATTATAATTCACGTCTACCACTGTGGAATATTGTTTACAGCAATCATTGATTTGTATACGATCAGAGTAGTTATACAATCAGTCAGTCTAAATTATACTTTGGGAGATGAAGTTCAATAAAACATTCCATTGTAAGTCTTGTTTTATCCAATGTTATGTCCAAGAACTTCAAATAGGTTATGGGCCCAGGTACTGCTGCAGACATGATTTTGGTGAAATGGATATGACTAATGAAAATGGATGTGAGACAACAGAATTACGCAAAAGAACGTGAGCGAAACGACAACAACAGAATTTGACCAAGAGGAGATGTGATGTCCCAGAACTTTTAACAGTAACGACGAGCAACCGAAGTTGGTTAGCCTTTTGAATTAGTTGTAAATTTTTCTACTAATTTTGCGACTACTTCAGAGGCCTGTGTTAGCCTTTTGTAGTAGTTTCGAAAGCTGTTACACAAAATCTTAAGGAGAAGTTTCACTTTACAAATTGTGCAACTCCTACAAGCGGGTAAGTTTGTTTTTATTTATTGCATATTGTTCATTCGCTGTTCGATGATAATGTTGTTGGGTAAGTGCCGACATAGCCCAAGACGTAACACCACCACCACCATCATCATCACCACCACCACCACCAAAAACAACAACAACATGCTGTTAATGTGATAAAACATGATCTACGTGTTTAAGTATTATAATTTTTTCGTTGTTACATCTCCAGATCAACTGCGTTTCATACTTGCAATATATTATAAATATTTATATAAGACGTTAATAAGCTATTTTTTTAATTATTTTTAGAGTACAGTAATAAAAAACTCCAAACAACAATTCCGACATTAATGTGAACACAAAAAAGTACTAATCTTCTTTTCCCTTCATGCCATACAGAAACTCCTCTGGGCTAGATAAACTATGGTTAAATGCAAATAAACGCTGTTACGAAAACAGAACCGTGTACCCCGAACCCCCATACACTCATACACACATTCCTATACACACCGAATACAAACGCGAATACGGTATAGATAGCTTTTTAGAAAAGCTGCTTCCGCTGCTTATTTTAATGCGAGGTTAAATTTTGCGAAAAAGAAGAAAAAAACAGTATATCCAACATAAATTCACCCATGAATGTACCCGTACGTCTCTATATATATATATATATAATACGTAGATCTACAATGTAGCGAGAGAGATATACGTATATAAAAATGATACCCCAGATCTAGGGCGCTAGGTTGCGTCTATGATATTTGTATACCTTTGTATAATAAACGTTGTGTTAAAGTTACTCATTTGAAAGTAATTGAAAGCGTAAACAGCCAAATAAGCGACGAGCTAATGGAAAGGAAATGCAAAAGATGTTACCTTTCTGCGCTTAAATGTTTTTTTTTTAGCAGAGCAGAGAGACGAAATAGAAAAAAAATGTTTTCTCAGCATCTTCGTATGGTATGAAATTAGTATAAATCAGGTTAAATGTGTAAGGATTCTTAAACACAAAAAAAAAGAGGAAAGAAAGTTAGGTTGGGATATATATAATTAATATTATACTCTTGATAATACGGTGTAAAATACGCATTTGAAAAGAAGAAGAAGAAGAAGAATAAAAAGCCGGTAACATTGCAAGCAGAGCAGAAAAATACACGATATGCTGATGGAAAAACCCTTAGATGGACGACATATTTCATGTGATTTTTTTTTTGTATATTTGAAAGGGAAGAAAACTGGAGACTTTAAGAAAGAGATATGAAAAATGGTATACAGCCGAAGCTGCATGAAAAGACAGCTCAAAATTGAATTTTCAATTGTGTTACTTTGAAACTCTGATGTTTTCGAGAAATGCCCCGAGATTCTAATAAATTCAAACAAATTGCTAAAACTCTACAAAAAAAAGCCATAGAAAAACAAAAACTTTCCGGTTTTTTTTCTCTCTCTTTTCTTAAATGCGGTCAACAAAGAACATACGTTCACATTAAACCAATTCAGCATCCGATAAATCATCTTAAAAAATAAAAAAAAAACTTTTCCCATCATAAAATCATGTTGGTTTTTGAAAACTTTTCACAAGATTTGTTCTTTAATAAATCAAAGAGTAACTAGTTCGGATTTTCACTGTTGTGTGGGTCTTTTCTTCAACTTTTATTCAAGGGTTGAAGTTGAATACCTAAGTTCTAGCAATTTGACAAAGTTATTTTTCATTGTTGGTTGGTGGATTGGTAATATGGCATGTTGTCCCGATGCAGGTTCTCCTTTCTACGTTTCGGTCTGTGTGTGTATATAATAGTAAATGTGATTTAGTGCGATTAGCTGAAATCGTTCAAAATTATAGCAAAATATAGGACGGACAAAAACTCATTTTCTTCAAGTAGCGAAAATCTTCAACCATTTTCATTGATTGAAAAGTTTTATTAGTTCCATTAGTTACAAGCATTGATGTAATGTGTTTGGTATGATATTAACATTGCTGATTTATTATAAATTGACGATTCGTGTTATTTCCTTCGAGAATTTTTTGTTTGTTTGTTTTATTTTCCAACTTCAGAATAAGAATTTCAATTTCGAGTCATTTTCCTCTCGTAAAATGTGACACCGTACGGTTAATAGCGTTGACGTAATCATATGGGCGTGGGATTGGAAATGACTTCTGGCAAATAATTATGCATAGTGAATGGCAATGACAGCAAATGGTCCAGTGCAAATAATAGTGGAATGTTGATAGACACATTCCATGGGACATTTATGTGAAACTGAGGTGGATTCAAGAGAGTTGAAAGATAATCGACATAGTGACTAGGGTGGGTCGTATTTTCATTTTGTTTTTATTTTAAAAGGCCTGGCCCCAGGCTGTACTCAGAATTGACCAAGGAATCCGAAACAGCAAAAAAAAAATTTTTTAATTCATTTTTCCCTTGCCTCAAGGCTGATTTTTGATTTTTGGGGTAGTAGCATGAAATTGCACACAATGTTTGAAAACAAGTTGAAAAAACTCACAGGAACTTTGTTTTTGAAGCCCAAAGTTGGCAATTTTTTGTTAGAATGAAAAAGTTAAATGAACAAAAAAGGTTCTAATCTGGTGAAATTGATAGTTTTATACCTATTCACCCTAAATAACAATTTTCTGAGCAAATAAACGTAAATTCGTCGATTTTTGTTCATTTAACTTTTTCATTCTAACAAAAAATTGCCAACTTTTGGCTTCAAAAACAAAGCTCCTGTGAGTTTTTTCAACTTGTTTTCAAAAAACGTCTCTGCAATGGATTCTATATGAGATGACCTGTTCAGACATACCTCACACGATGCATTATGTCGTCATTTGCCGATTTTGTTTGCAAATACAGTTGAAATTTTTGGTTGAAAAGTCTTAGTTGGGAACACTGACAGAGTTACCCTGCCCGAGTGAAGACGAAGAACAACAACGTTCTTATGGTATTTCATAGCTGGACTCCTCAGCTATTCACTACAGTTAGCAGCAATGTCTTCTGTTCCCAACTGCCCGAGATATCTGTCAACATTGTGTGCAATTTCATGCTACTACCCCAAAAATCAAAAATCAGCCTTGAGGCAAGGGAAAAATGAATTTAAAAAAAAAAATTTTTGCTGTTTCGGATTCCTTGGTCAATTCTGAGTACAGCCTGGGGCCAGGCCTTTTAAAATAAAAACAAAATGAAAATACGACCCACCCTAATAGTGACGAAGGATCTTGAAGCAAAAGTAAACTCCGTGTAATATACATTTGAGACACACACACACACTTACATATTCCACTTAATCTTGACAAGTTGTTAAAACTGTTGCAGACTATTCGAAATCAACTTGAATCACTTTAAACGAAAATTCTTTTATTAGCTGCTACTATCAGAAACTACTACACAGAAACTGGTCACTACCTAATTACACATTTTTTAATTTTTAAAAAGAAATGTCCCCGAACATAGAGTTATACTCGAGAGGTGGCATGGTGGCGCTGTCGATCAATGGAAACCACAAAAAATATATGGGAAACCAGACATGTTTAAATAATGACAGCGCCACCTTGGCACCTCTCGAGCGTAACTCTATGGTCCCGGAGAGCAACAAGATTTTTAATTTAAAAAAAAATCATTTGATCGAAAAGGAGAAAATCACAAAATTAGATCAATTTTGGGGACAGTGAGAGATTGTTTATGTGAAATATAAATTTTACAAGAAAGAAAAACTTTAAACCAATTTCGAAAAAAAGAGTGAAAATGCAAATTTCTTTCGTGCGTTCCTTTAAAAATAAGTACGAAAATACGTATGTACCATAAATTTAAGGTACTCACACAATTGTCAATTTCGTATTTGCTTTTGCTTCACCTCTTGAACAATCCCACTACTATGTCATTGCGTACGAGTATTAATGCTAGGAACAGTGCTATGCTTATGACTCGACTTTATACTCGAATCGTTTATCGAGTGTAAATCTTATAAATGACAACTGTCAACAGAAAAATCAATAAATTTCGACTCGACGGATTTTCGTCAATTAAAATCCCAGTGTGTAGGGCACAGACTCATGACTCCGGTAAAGTAATTAGTATTTCGATCGAACCAACATCAACTGCGTGATAAAAACAAAGCAATTATATCGCATTGGTAACGTCTGAAAGTTCATGGAGGCTTCCTAATTTGGGTATAGTTGCAGTGTGTTTTGTGGCGGCAACGATGTACACACAGAATGTCAAATGACGTAACCCAAATACGATGAATTTGTCGAATTTGTATGCATATGTCTAGGCTGCATTTAGGCGATATATCAATTAAGAACTTAACTTTCTTCAGAGTATTTGCATACACATAGGTGTAGTTCGTAAGTCCCGTTGAGGCGGTGGTCCAGACTGATCTTGTTATTGGCAGTAAAAGGCTGTTAGTGAGGTCTCTAAACAAACAAACACATTACTCACTTTATAACAAAAAAATACTCACAATGTCGCTGTCACAATGTTATGTCGTCAATGAAGTAATTGCCCATATTCTAAGGGTGCAATGAGTAAAATAACTTTCAAATTAGCCACAAAAAATACACCTACGTACAGTTTACTAATTGTACATTGGGATTTTAGGTGGGAACATTTTAATCCATTGTGGGAGTTGGGAGTCATTACTTTTATCCCTGCTTTTATCTGAACTTTTTTTAATATTCAGCAGATTTTTACATTCACCGCGTTGGAATTAAACTTGAAAGAGTGTAAAAAGAAATGTTTGCTTTTAGCGACGAGCCAATTTGAACTCTAACATAGATAGTGTGTAAGCTGCTACCCATGTGCAATTTACGTTCTGCTATTAACTTAACCAGCGAATACATGTGCGATAATTGGTTAACATTAGTTAACATTGGCGGTGGTAAATTGATCTCTCAGCAATAGACAGAATTTAGTACATCACGAATTCTGAAAGAGTAGACTATGTGTAGGCGCACGTTCATTCTGCATACCTTCCTTTATCAAACAATTTTTAGCCCCGTACGAAGTACAAAGGGGCTTATAGGATTACGATGCCGAGTGTAATTGATGGAATTCGAATCAGACGGTAAGGGCAAAGTGTTTGCCTATGTTCATAGATGACGTCCGTCTGTCACGTCGATATCTTGAGTAAATCAAATCCGATTTCAAAATTTTTTTTTTCCCTGAAAGATAGTCAAAATAGTGAGGCTAAGTTCGAAGATGGGCATATTTAGGTCGACCCTTCGTGAGTTAGGGCCGCCTAAGTGCTTTAAGGTCTTTTGGTGATATTTATGGCAAAATAAACGATGGAAATGTAAATGACACGGCAAATGATAGGTATTGTCAATACCAATCTAGGAAAAAAAAGTTTTTTAAAATCGGGTGAGTGGACCGTGAGTTAGGGCCTTAGAAGTGAAATGCTACTAGGGCCCTATGTGTATTTTACATAGAACTCGAGTAAATTTCATTCGTTTTTCGTAATTTTTGTTTGATTTGGAAGGTAATCGAATGCCGAATAGAATGTTGTTGAAAAAAAATTAAATTTGGGTCCTTGGCCGCTACTAGGGACCTATGTGTATTTCACATATAACTCGAGTAAAATTCATCCGTTTTTCGTAATTTTTGTTTCATTTGGAAGGTAATCAAAGGCCGAATAGAATGTTGTTGAAAAAAAAATTAAATTTGGGTCCTTGGACTAAGGCCACTACTAGGGCCCTATGTGTATTTTACATATTACTCGAGCAAATTTCATCCGTTTTTCGTAATTTTTGTTTCATTTGGAAAGTAATCAAAGGCCGAATAGAATGTAGTTGAAAAAAAAAATTTGGGTCCTTGGACTAAAGCCACTACTAGGGCCCTATGTGTATTTTACATATTACTCGAGCAAATTTCATCCGTTTTTCGTAATTTTTGTTTCATTTGGAAAGTAATCAAAGGCCGAATAGAATGTTGTTGAAAAAAAAATGAAATTTGGGTCCTTGGACTGAGGCCGATACTAGGGCCCTATGTGTTTTTCACATATAACTCGAGTAAATTTCATCCGTTTTTCGTAATTTTTGTTTCATTTGGAAGGTAATCAAAGGCCGAATAGAATGTTGTTGAAAAAAAAAATGAAATTTGGGTCCTTGGACTAAGGCCACTACTAGGGCCCTATGTGTATTTTACATATAACTCGAGCAAATTTCATCCGTTTTTCGTAATTTTTGTTTCATTTGGGAGGTAATCAAAGGCCGAATAGAACGTAGTTGAAAAAAATTTAAATTTGGGTCCTCGGACTGAGGCCGATACTAGGGCCCTATGTGTATTTCACATATAACTCGAGTAAATTTCATCCGTTTTTCGTAATTTTTGTTTCATTTGGAAGGTAATCAAAGGCCGAATAGAATGTTGTTGAAAAAAAAATGAAATTTGGGTCCTTGGACTAAGGCCACTACTAGGGCCCTATGTGTATTTTACATATAACTCGAGCAAATTTCATCCGTTTTTCGTAATTTTTGTTTCATTTGGGAGGTAATCAAAGGCCGAATAGAATGTTGTTGAAAAAAAATTAAATTTGGGTCCTCGGACTAAGGCCGATACTAGGGCCCTATGTGTATTTCACATATAACTCGAGTAAATTTCATCCGTTTTTCGTAATTTTTGTTTCATTTGGAAGGTAATCAAAGGCCGAATAGAATGTAGTTGAAAAAAAATTTTAAATTTGGGTCCTCGGACTGAGGCCGATACTAGGCCCTTCAAAAAAATAAAATTTTAGGGCGATTTGAAATTTTTGTTTCATTTGAAAGGAACGTCGTACGGGGCTTCGTAATTGCGCTATGCGCAATTTGTAAGATGTACATATTACATAATAATTTTACTTTAACTACAACCGGCGCAATAGGCTTACGGTCAAAGTAGGGTGACAGACGCACTAGGGTCACGTACGCAATAGATATACGGGTTTGTACGGGGCTCAGTCGCAGCAAACGCTCCGACTGTTCTGTTGGCTCGTTTTCCGGACGAAGTTGTATAGTAAACTTTTCCAAACCGAATGTCTCTATCAAGAAATTGAATCCAAACAAAAAAAACAAATTTAAAACCTTTATAACCGAGCTCATGTTTCACGCTCAACGGTGTAGAAAATTCGATATGATTTCAAATGAATCTCATTGCCTGGTGGCATCAAAAAAACAGCGCCGGTCGCATCAAGTTGAAAATATAAAAATATTATAATTACTGGAACAGCGAAAACTATAGAGCATAAACATACAACATTCCAAGTAGAAATGCACACACATACACAGAGAGACTGTAAAAAAAAAACTCTATAAAAAGTCGAAAAGTGTAAAATTGCTAGCAATTACATTTCAACACTAGCTAATAATAATTAGTCGCTTGCTGGATCATAACAATTGAAATTAATTTCACTCAACCGAGCACAAAAAGCTGAAGTTGTGTTGAAAGTTGGCTGTTGCATTTTATTAGATTCAAAACAAAATTTTTGAGTTAAATTTCTGTAGTAAAATGTCCGTGCTGTGTATACTGTGGTTGGTGCAACTTTTCTTGATATTTTCGAGAAAGAGAAATGCGGAATAAAGAGTTTCATATAACACAACAAATGCATGTTCTGTCGGGAATACTAATGAAAATCACAATTATTATACCTACAATATTAATCAGAATGCACGCTTGAATTCTACCATAGAATATTACTTTTCCGTACCACACATACACATCTCTCATACACACAGGTGGAATAGGAAACTTTTTGTTCAGATTTGTTAAGTGAATTTGAAAAATTAAGCCACGTGAAGTGTTAGCTAAACTCTTTTCCAACCTCACACAGAATGAGTAGACATATGAAACTCCACCGGAGAATATGAAACATTATTCAGTTCGGTATCGTAGCAACAGCCAATTTTATTCTTCATAGCATACAGATGGATCTGGCTGTGTAACTCATTTTTGTCTACCCAACCCAGATATAAAGGCTTGAACATTTTGAAAAGTAGCTTCGAAACTCAAGACGCTAGAAACGTCTCACAAATATTTTTCACAATGCAGCCTTCGGGAGCCTTTCTTGTGAAAAACGTTGGGTGTGACTTGCTGTGACTTGTGACAAACAACACCCTTGAAATGAAATTTCCAAATTTTTCCCTAGGAGGTCAATAAACACACGAAAACTCTACTTTTCACCTTTTTTTCCCTGGTCATCTAATGGTGTTTATATGTCTCTGTGTGGTAAGACTAACATTATACATCAGCTCGGAGAGTGAGTTTGGGTTTATCTTTGCATCGACACATAAAAACTGATATGCACCAATGTCCAAATGTTTATTTTGACTAGTTAATTTATGATCCGCGCCTTTGGCTTAGTATCACAATCACCAACTCGTCAAAATAAACATTTCGACACAGAGGCATAATATTTATTACATGCTGATTGCATCGCAAGTAGTGCTTGAAAGATGAAAAGTACAGTTTTCAATGCATGTAGCATGTAAAATACTATTACATGCTTTTGCTTTCAAGAGAGTCAAAATTGGCTTTTTACACACCTAGGGAGAAAACAAGAAAATTGTTTTAAGTTTAAAAAGCATGTAAAAGTGTTGGAACGTCGAAATATCTCCAGGAAATAAGAGACAATTACAAAATAATGATCTTTATTGAGCTGCTGATTCTCAACGAATGAAAAGTTCTAACACAACAAAATAGAACTTGGTTACTCGAATACAAATTTATGAGATTGCTGAGTTACTTCCAACACTCCTCCACAAGTTCATAAATTTGAAAAATGACCTCCTCCTTAATGACCTTAACTAAAGTTTAGATCTCACTACATAAAATTCATCACGAAATCACTCTTATGTCGCTCAAATTCTGTTACCACTGTTCGGCTCAAATTCTTTTGCGTCTCGAATTCTTCATCTTAACTTGCTCAAATTCTGTTGCTCCGCGCTCAAATTCTGTTGCCTCAAATCTTCACATATTCTTCTTCTTCTTTTTTTTCGTCATTCCTTCCTCATTTACACAAATATCACTCGGGGTCCATAAATCATAGCCATTGTTGTTACCGTATGTCCTTCAATTATACTATTCTCAAAAAGCGTAATCCACATCGGAATCATCTTCGTAGACTAGTTTCACTCTGTCGCTTCGAGACTGCTTCTTATCGATCCACTCTTTATATTCCTCGCAATTTCGTTTGTAGTGTCCCTTCTTGTCACAAAAGAAACAGGCAACATCATCTTTCGAATGTCTTGAAGAACTTAATTTGTATGCTGAAGCTTCGTTTATCGCGTTCCGCTCCTTTCGTCGTTCATAGCCATCGATTATTTTTGAACAAACCAAGCTCGAAGTGAGTTCTTCATTACGAGACTCCAGAATTGCCGCCAAGGAATTGTAGATCTCTGGCAACGAACCAATCAGTGTTGCACTAAGGATGAATTCGGGTTTGAACTCGTCCCCAAGTACTAATAATTTCTGGAAGAGTTCGTTGATCTCGTTCACATGTGCTACGACATCGCCGTTTTCTTCGAGTTTCTTCGTCATCACTTTTCTTAAAATCGCAACCCGACTGTTAGGTGTATCTTTCTCATGAAACTCCTTGAGAGCCTTCCAGGCTTCTTTTGCATTTGTACAAGTTCTTATGTGTTGAATTTGATCATCTTCTATGGTCAATGCAATATGTGAGTGAGCCTTCTCGTCTTTCTCAGTCCAATCAGCAGTTACTGGGTCCGGTTTATCGTCTTTGATCACTTTCCAGAAACCCTTTCCTATCAACATCATCTCCATCTTGTACCTCCAGTTAAAATAGTTGCTGTCATTCGTCAATGTTATCTTCGCTTTTGTAGCCATTTGTCTAGTTCTTCTATTTTGTACTGTCTTATTCCTTGTCTGGGCCCATAACCTGTTGGAACGTCCAAATATCTCCAGGGAATAAGAGACAATTACAAAATAATGATCTTCATTGAGCTGCTGATTCCCAACGAATGAAAAGTTCTAACAACAAAAGAGAACTTGGTTACTCGATTATATACAAATTCATGAGATTGCTGAGTTACCAACAAAAAATCTTTTAAAAAAACTCAAAATAAGAACTCGGCTTCGCCTCGCATCCACCAAATTCACACGAAAACTCGACTTTTCAACTTTGTTATGTAAATAACTATAAAGTTATGAAGCTCGTTCCCTTAGTCTTAATATTTGTAGCATTAAGACTAAGGGAACGAGCTTCATAACTTTATAGTTATTTACATAACAAAGTTGAAAAGTCGAGTTTTCGTGTGAATTTGGTGGATGCGAGGCGAAGCCGAGTTCTTATTCCGAGATTTTTTAAAAGATTTTTTGTTGGAAGTAACTCAGCAATCTCATGAATTTGTATATAATCGAGTAACCAAGTTCTCTTTTGTTGTGTTAGAACAATTTAAAAAAAATTAATTTTGCGAGATCACAGCGAGAGAAATTAAAGAAGTCACATTTTCAACGATTATAATCCAGTCAATTTTATTCATTCCACTACCATACTAAAATTGTCTTAACATTAATAATACGTGTGATGTGAAAGGAATAAAAGGAATTGAATTTTAACAGTGAAGTGACTTCCTTTTTTTCTCCGTCTGTAAAACGAGTTAATGTTAATTACATGACACCCGAGTAATTCGTTTCGAGTAATACTTTCGCCACCTTTCGAGTAAATCACTTATCCTAATCACCGATAGTGTCAAAATGCTAATATTGATGCAGCACCACAACACACTAATGCTTGACTACAAACTAAAACATCAACTTGGGAACTAAGCGGAACTTAATAACATTTCTGTGAATTTTTGCACTATTATTCGTACACTAGTCCTGCCAACTGAAATATAACATTTCCCTATGAAGTCAAAAAGATTGAGTGAAGTTGATACCACATGACTGATGATTCGGTTATTGTTTGAATTCAAAAAGTTGATGTCAACTTTAACAATGGTAATAACGGCAAATGTCGTAGAAAACGTTGGTTTCTTGACATCGGAACCATACTACTTAGAGTGAGGTTCCATAATTGGGTCCAACACATAATTTATAACTGATTCCGTAATTTTCCATACAAAATTGGAATCGTGATTGGTAGTACCGTGATTGTCACAGCTATTTATTCGATTGAGAAAAATAAATTCCAGATTTAACCGATTCTCCGGCCGCACCGACCAATATATAAATATTTTAAAATTAAATTCGTAATTTGACTATACAAATTCGAGCTGCTTGTTTATTATTTCTGTTTAGAAATTGCTATGGAATAACATAATCTATCCGGGCAACGAAAATGTTTACACACAGACGGATATGTTACTTATCGATGTTACCGTTAAATGCACACGAAACATGCTCTAATTTTTATTACGATGTGTAATTCAACTATAATCTACGTGCAAAGCATCTGCATTTAATTAGATTTACTATTCGCACGTACCTTTGAAATGGAATTACTTTAAAATAAAGCAACTAAGCAGGTAGAGAGACACACACCAAGCGACGACGACGATGTAGAGAATTATTTTTCTTTTTTTTTCTTTTAAAGAGTAAAAATGTACTTTGTACTCTGTTACATACGAGTACATTCAATCTATTTTACAAACAGTATTTCTTATTAAATTTGTTTTGAGGTTCAAGAGTTATACATACATGCGGTTGTAAATTTCACGCCTCGTTCTATGTACACTTGATTTTCATATACTTACATCCAAAATGTATTCCATGTTAATGTCAACAGCTAAAACATCCTTTTCATGTATAATTGAATGTAATGTTAAATCGTGCTTAACACGCTCCACATGCAAACTCACTATTAAATCAATTAAATAAGTATAACTCGCAAAGTGTATGTTATAGGTCTTATAGGTATATATTGTGTATAGTCTATATAAATATGGTGGTGAAAACAATATGAATATCTGAATGTATATTCTGTGTGTTGGAAGTATATATTGTTTGAAAATCAAATTTAAGAAAATTTTTGAAAATATTCTTTAACATTATAACATGACGTTGCTTGGCTATAATGAATATGCACGCAAATAAATACGAAATGCCAGTAATAATCGTACATTGTATGGAAAAAATTGCATTTAAGCAGGTCATTCTGACAGGTATATTTACTACGAGGGCTGGGAGAAATAAATAGAAAATGGAATGGAAAAAGTGGCGTGGTGATCAAATATTTGAAAAAAGAAAAGAAATCCGAAAGGCACCGAAATTCCGTTAAATAATGTCACTGCGCCAGCTAATGCTCAATGAAAGTTGTATTTTGATAATAATCCTCCAGCTTATTATCAAATATTAAAAACAATTTTCACTAAAAGTGCAAGAGTTCACTTGAAGTTGCGGGAAATTGTAATAAGATGTCATGACTCTAAACAAATATTTTTATGATAAAATTATTCCTTTTCCTTTTCGTTCTATGACGTACTTTCAAATTCCGAGTAATCATTACGGAGCTCGAATAACACAACGAACTTCCAAATTAAGGAGACTTTTGAAATAAGAAAATGAAAATAAAAAGTGTTTTCGTTGAAAAACATCGAAAAATTCAACAAAAAGCAAAAATTTGTAATATGGCCACAATGACACTTTTGTACTGACAGTAAGTCTTCATTTTTTAAGGCCATTGGATAAGTTATATAGCTGAGAGTGGTGTCATTCGAAAGCTGTAAAAAGTTCACCAAAGTACACCTTTAAACCCGACAAAAAATTTCGTTCAAGTCGCTTAACCAACTTTTCAAAATTTGTGAAAAAACCGTCGTGCATCATGGGCGCGCGTTAGCATAGCGCCCGTGACGCAAGTCCTATTACTATAAAAAATTTCAAAAAAAATTTTTTGTCGTAGACTGCAGAACCATATATACAGCAAATATTGAAGTTCTACAATTCAAAAACAAATGACTCCAAATTACCATTAAAAAAAACTAGGCGTCCGTACGAGTTCAACGAGCTATCACACGTTCTTGCAGCTTAAAATTTGGCCACGCAAAAAATCTTCCAAGAAGCCCCATTTCCATACATTTTGGTCAATTTCAGTACTTTAAACGAAATGAAAAAATCCTACGTTACTTTGTTAGTCCGTCCGTCCGTCCGTCCGTCCGTGTTTCCTATCTTCTAAAGTCTTCTTTAGATTTTGTTGAAATTTTGGGAGTAGATTCTAGTCGTCATTCTAAGACATTCCAGAAAAAAAAAATTGGGGGGAACCGGCCTCGTTTCGGAGCTAGGGCTCCTCGAAGTTCCCATATAGGCCCCATATAAGAACACCTTTAAGTGTCTGTGTGTGGATGGGTATGGTAGAACAAATTTGTTCGCTTTTGGTAAGCTCTGCTCACCTCAATTTTTTTCCTAAATTTAGTATTTTTTAAAATTTTCAAAATTTTTAAAATTTTTAAAATTTTAAAAAATTTTATAAATTTTTAACATTTTTTCAAATTTTTTAATTTTTTTAAATTTTTCAAAATATACAAGCCCCAAATTTTAAGTTTTGAAATGGCTTCAGAAATCGAGCGTGCGTTTTTGTGATTTTTGTAACGCAAACAATACAAAATTACAAAAACGTTACAAAATTCCACTACACCAAAAACGCGGATTCGATTTGTGAAGCCATTAGGAAAAAGACAAATTTTTAATTGGTCAACTTTGAAAGAGCATAAAAAAGTTCATCTTTGTGGATGGTGTCGTTCATCGACCAAAAAAATTGACATGCACATCCATATTAAGTTTGATGCTCTAAACGTAATGCTTCGAATTTTTGATTTTTTGATAATTTTAAATTATATTAAAGAGTTCATCGTGAGAACTCGCAATATTTTCAACGTATAATTTCGGTAATATTATGACAACTTTTTGTAATTTCCCGCAACTTCCTTGTGGAATAACAAAGCCTGCATGAAAATGCGACATATTGTAAGCGGTAATCTGAAAATTTATTTAAAAAAAAATTGAAATTTTTCCGATATTGCTACCTAATCAGTACAGGGTATGAACAGTACATTCCAAATTCCTGGAATGCTGCATTCAATGAAGTGTTTCATCGCTGCAGGTGTAGCTGTAATAGTAGATGACATTGATGCTGCGAATTCATTACATGACTTTCATTATTTTCGACGATAAGTTTTTATTCCACGATGGGGTTGAACAAAACTTAAACAGAGTCGAGACACCGACACTCTGATTTTTCTCCATGTTCTGGTTGAGGGACTCGAAGACTACACGAAACTATAGATTGTTATCGCAACGGATAGAGGGACTAATTCGTGTTAAAGTGGCTTCCCTCAACAACCTGGCCACGTATCCACAGCCAGATAAAGTCGAGATTTCAACATTTTTAAACGGTGATATGTCCAAGATGAAGAGAGTTAAATGGCGATATTGGTAGATGCTCTATTAAACGACGAGAATGGATTTTGAAAATTTTTGCAATGTTTGAAAAAGCTTATTTTCGTCATCCTCGGCGAGACTTGAACTCCTCTGTAATACACAAGTAGACCCTTCTTGCAACAAAACAATAATGCCTGATTAGCCTACAGTCTAAGCTAAATTTTCACTTTATTATCTGTCTTCAAGTGCCCGTTCTTCATAAATGAGAGGTTTAAGTTGATTGAAGTATTTCTTACAATCGTTACGTGCATCTGGAGTCGGTAAAAAACATTAAAAATTGTTTCCGAATTAATGAATTCACTTAAAAATGTTGTGGTGCCAGACTCCTTCGTGCGTGCCCAATACATGTTCTTTTAGAACCTTGCATGAAAATGCATACAGTCATGAACACTTAAAAGTGAACAAATTCGTACATTTTGTGCAAAATTTTGGAATAAAGCGGCTGCACTGTAGTATTCTTTGCTTTTATTCTCCGAATAGATGTTAATGACTGAAGTCAGATCCCGTCAATGCTTTTAGCTGACGTTGTTGTTTAGAACATTTAGGAAAGCGCCATCTGTTTGCAATTAATAGAAATCAATTCGGTTAACATTGAACGGACGTCTCATTTATAATTGTCCTCTTTGATTAGTTACCGAACAAACTGCAGAACCAATTTTGTTATGTGTGTGAACGCGTTGAAAGTGAAATAACAATCTTCCATCTAGGCAATTCGGATTGCTATTAAATGCGAAAACGGCGCAAGAACAACTGTCGTTCTAAGATTAGGCTGGCTGATTTACGAAGAGTGCGAGCATTTGAAGTGTAGAACCAGAAAAATGGTTGGTATGGTTTATTGTGCAATAAAACTAATGGTTTGGATTCTACGTCGCATTGAAACGAGAACAAGCACACACATTTTAATCCACCAGCTATCCAGGTACAATTTATAACCACCATCCAGGTAAGTGATTGATTTTGTGTTAGTTGAACACACATCTGGCGGACTCGCAGCATAAATTCGAAAATTTGTCTTTTTTTGTGTCATTTAATGTCTCTCAGTAAATTAATTCATTTCCCTTTACATAAATTTATTATTTATGCATTGACGAATTTCCTTTCTACTCAATAACTCTACCCGTCGACAAATTGTTGTTTGAATATTTTCTTTTTTCTCTCTCTCTCTCTCTCTCTCTTCCAAAGCCAAAGTTAATAGCGAACAAGCGTATCATTAATTGTTTTTACTGAAAATACCTTATATTATACAAAGTACTTGTATCCTAAACGTGCCGGTGAAGAACATCACCCTCTCTATTTTGATTGTGCGGTTTTATCTACCCTCTTTAATGACCCACTTATACAAAGTCAACAATCATTCAACACACCTTCAAAAACCCAATCAAATAAAATAAAATTTACATTATTTTATCGTTATTGCTCCATTATATCCAAAAAGATTTTCTATGCAAATGTATCCGGCTCTTTTTTAAGTCGGTGAAAAAGATAAGAGTAGAAGACGGGAGAGAGAAAGTGGTGAATATGAATTTTATGGAAATAAATTTAGATATATAAATTGAGAAACTTAAAAGAAAAAGATGAAAAAAAAAGAAGCGAAGTGAAGTCAATGCATATTCGTCGGTATTTATTTTCGGTCGGTTTATATTCAATTTGATAGGATGCAATTTAAGTGGAATATATCATCACAAAAAAGCATAGAAAATCGAAGAAAAGTACCTCACTTTGTCAAGGTTAGTTCGAAAAGCCAGAAATAAAATCCAAATGTTTAATGTAAGAAAGTTGATTGCCCGTTTTTTTGTTTTGTCTGGAGAATGAAGGAATGGAAAGAAATATTCTTTGATGATTCTAAAGAAAGCACTCGGTGCATTGAGTAAAGGTACCTTTTATAGTTGTCTGTTATTGAGCACAGACGAAATTAAATTCATTTACAAACAGAGCAACTCGTAAGGTAAAATATTCACATAGCCAGCTCAGAATCATGGCAGCCAAAGGTCCATGAAGTTATGGGCTCTAGCATAAAATCATATAAAGAGGCTTTTACTTCGAGAAACGCCAGAACACTTAGTTTTGCCAATCTGGCACTGACATTGAACAATTGAATAATTCAAAAAATAAGATAAATAGAAACTTCCAACCTTCAATAGGGCGTATCGAATTTTGCAAATTTTAAGGACCGCGATAGCCTGTGTGCGGAAAACGTAGATCATCGAAAACTGTGTCCGGGCATGTGGTTGATGAATCCGATGGAGCCATGGAAGAAGTCCCCCCGGGCGACTTTAAGTTTCCGAAGGTCATAATTCGGAAAGTTGATAGTATTTTTGAAAACAATGTTCTAGCGGAATGTAGAGCTTTGAAAACTCTACAAAACTACCGAAGAAACCGATGGTCGCTTCGTGGGCGTGGCCACTCTTAAAAATTCCATTCACAAATGTTATAAAAGTGATTTCAAGAGTATATCCGATCGGGACATGCCTAGTGTACTGGTAGTGCTCGACCTCCTCTACCATCTCATACCACAGGCTAAACAAAATCATTTGTCTCTCAGGAAATATAAGTCAAAAACCAAATGGTCACATTTTCGATGTTAGGCAATCTTGGCAGTGACACCTTTTGGACCATCGGTTTCTTCGGTAGATTTGTAGAGTTTTCAAAGCTCTACATCCCGCTAGAACATTGTTTTCAAAAATACTCTCAACTTTCCGAATTATGACCATCGGAAACTTAAAGTCGCCCGGGGGGACTTCTTCCATGGCTCCATTGGATCCATCAACCACATGCCCGGACACAGTTTTCGATGATATACGTTTTCCGCACACAGGCTATCGCGGTCCTTAAAATTTGCAAAATTCGATACGCCCTAACCTTCAATGACCTACGAGATGGTTCTGTGGTTACGTACTAGCTGTCCACCATAATTATTCTGAATGACTCTTATGACGTGACTCAAATACGATAAATTTGTGTTTATGTGTCGAGCCTAGATTTCGGCGAGATACCACTTAACATTGCTATCTGCATACTTTGAGACGTGGTGCGTAAGCCACGTTAACCTGTCACAAACGGCAATTAGGTCTATTACTTCCATCGATCAAAGTATTTTTAATTGGTTGATTTCAAATCTTGTACTTCAATTTCTTTAACATGCATTTTACTATATAAAGGACCATATTACGCAGAGCTTGTCATTATTTTTGTCGTCGTTATCGATAACAGATGAATAGCCGCATGTGACAGGTTAAACCGATGGCCCAGACTACACTTGGCCGTAATTAGATCATTGGAACATTCAAAAAATGCACTAAGCTACTAAAGCGACCGCGTTTGAATCTGGAGAGAGATAGGTTCATATATTTATCATAAAATTTAAAATGACGATCACCAGTCCAACTTGAAATTTACATATCAGCTTGTTTGAGTTAGTGAGTCGTGTCTATGTCATCCTTAACCGATTTCGTCATAAACATAACCACTCCTACTTACTGACGAATCGTCAGTGACGATGTTAGAATGTTTTTAGCCCCGTACGAAGTACGAAGGGGCTTATAGGATTACGATGCCGTGTGTAATTGATGGAATTCGAAGCAGACGGTAAGGGCAAAGTGTTTGCCTATGTTCATAGATGACGAATCCGCAATAAAAATTTGGGCCGTCTGTCCGTCTGTCCGTCACGTCGATATCTTGAGTAAATCAAATCCGATTTCAAAAATTTTTTTTTTCCCTGAAAGATAGTCAAAATAGTGAGGCTAAGTTCGAAGATGGGCATATTCGGGTCGGCCCTTCGTGAGTTAGGGCTACCTAAGTGATTTAAGGTCTTTTGGTGATATTTATGGCAAAATAAACGATGGAAATGTAAATGACACGGCAAATGATAGGTATTGTCAATACCAATCCAGGAAAAAAAAGTTTTTTAAAATCGGGTGAGTGGACCGTGAGTTAGGGCCTTAGAAGTGAAAAGCTACTAGGGCCCTATGTGTATTTTACATAGAACTCGAGTAAATTTCATTCGTTTTTCGTAATTTTTGTTTCATTTGAAAGATAATCGAACACCGAATAGAATGTTTTTGAAAAAAAAATTAAATTTGGGTCCTTGGACTAAGGCCGTTACTAGGGCCCTATGTGTATTTTACATTGAACTCGAGTAAATTTCATTCGTTTTTCGTAATTTTTGTGTCATTTGGAAGGTAATCAAAGGCCGAATAGAATGTTGTTGAAAAAAATATTAAATTTGGGTCCTCGGACTAAGGCCGCTACTAGGGCCCTATGCGTATTTTACATACAACTCGAGTAAATTTCATCCGTTTTTCGTAATTTTTGTTTCATTTGAAAGATAATCGAACACCGAATAGAATGTTTTTGAAAAAAAAATTAAATTTGGGTCCTTGGACTAAGGCCGTTACTAGGGCCCTATGTGTATTTTACATATAACTCGAGCAAATTTCATCCGTTTTTCGTAATTTGTGTTTCATTTGGAAGGTAATCAAAGGCCGAATAGAATGTTGTTGAAAAAAAATTAAATTTGGGTCCTCGGACTAAGGCCGCTACTGGGGCCCTATGTGTATTTTGAATATAACTCGAGCAAATTTCATCCGTTTTTCGTATTTTTTGTTTCATTTGGAAGGTAATCAAAGGCCGAATAGAATGTAGTTAAAAAAAAATTAAATTTGGGTCCTCGGACTAAGGCCGCTACTAGGGCCCTATGTGTATTTTGAATATAACTCGAGCAAATTTCATCCGTTTTTCGTATTTTTTGTTTCATTTGGAAGGTAATCAAAGGCCGAATAGAATGTAGTTAAAAAAAAAATTAAATTTGGATCCTCGGACTGAGGCCGATACTAGGCCCGATGTGTATATTTATACTAAATAAATTAAAATTTTAGGGCTATTTGAAATTTTTGTTTTATTTGAAAGGAACGTCGTACGGGGCTTCGTAATTGCGCTATGCGCAATTTCTAAGATGTACACATTTCATAATAATTTGACTTCAACTACGTTTACGGGTGCAATAGGTCTACGGTCAAAGTAGGGTGACAGACGCACTAGGGTCACGTACGCAATAGATATACGGGTTTGTACGGGGCTCAGTCGCAGCAGACGCTGCGACTGTTCTGATGGCTCGTTTTTAAATTTAATAGCTTGAGCATATCATTGCAAGGAAGCAGCATCAACCTATCACACCATCCCAGATTTCTGAGCACAATCATGAGGAAGTACTAGATTTAACGATTATATCGCAATACGCTTGTTGTCTTTGAAAAGCATGTCACTGACTTCTTTTGCACTGCAATCACTTTCGTATCAGAGATTTTTTTCTTAAGAATTCTTTCCATTTATGTGCATAGCTTTGGATCAAACAAAAAGAAACGATACCAAAGCATTCCCTCATCTCGAAAACTATTTTCGTATTTACTATGCCAATCTCTGAGTGTAAATGCAGTTGAGATTGACGGCGGGAAGGGGTCTGAAATGCTTTCCTCGCATTAAAGCTACGAAGCATTTAATGTGTTTTTGTAGGTATTGAAATAAATGGAATGAAAGCCAAGAGATTCAGTTAAAGTCTCGACTATACTATCTTGAGTTGATTAAAAAAAAGCGTACAACAAAAAAGAGGTACACCATGCCGTAACATAGTAACGAAAATGTACCGGTTTTTTTCCTCCACTACGAAATTGTGAATATTAAACTTTGATTCAACTTATTTTTCGATAAACAAATAAACAAATTGATATCCTTAGGTACATTTGTGTAAAGTTTTGCGCAAAAATGGCATACCGTGTGGGTTTTAAATTAAATATTCCGAAATGTAAGCAAAATTGATAAAGTTAAGCAAAAGAAACGAAACAAGGAGGAGAAAGTTGAAGAGGCAACAACAACAACAAAAAAAGTGTATATCGCGAAATGAAGTTGAAAATGATGAGCATGATGTGCTGGTGGTGTCTTCGGAAACAAATATACACAACGAAGCGAGCTTGGTGGGAAAATGAACAAGAAAAAAGAAAATCTATTTTTTTTTGTTGTTGGTTGTGTTGTTGGTTGTGTGTATATGTATATAAAATTCGACGTTGGTATAGAGACTGGGAAAGATAAAGAAAACAACTTAATTGAAGTCATTTCCCAAGGCATAAACTTTATTATCTCTTGGATAAAATATCTCCTCTCTATAATGTAATATACAAAGGGAGTGCTGTTGTGATGTTGCTCTTGTGAAAGTTTTTCATCCTTGCGATGTTCTGTGGGGTCGTCCATAAAGGACGTCTGCGATTTTCACGATTTTTTTTTTGAGGGATTCTTCTGAAAAACAGAAGACTAAAATCGGACGCATTTTCTATTGGAATTTTTTATTCGACCCCAGAAGCCAAAACCACTTTCAAAAAAATTCTTCGAAGCTTGCGTGGCTAGTGTGAGGTGATCGAAAGCCGAAAACATGCACTTTTCTTACAAACATTTCTCCAGTTACACGAGCCGTACAGGATCGTGTGGCATGTCATTAGAAAGATAATTGCATGTACTTCCGGGGCAAATAGATCTTATTGTGTTTGAAATTCATCTACACTGAGATATGTATAGTTGAAGTTTTCAACCGAAAAAAGACTGAAATCTTACACTTTTTTAACAGAAATTTCTCGAGGTACACGGAACGTGCATGGTTGTGTGGGGTGTCATTAGAAAGGTAATTGCATGTACTTTCAGGGAAAGTAAAGCTTACGGAAGTTTGGTAGCATCTTCGATTCGATATAAGCACTTAAACATTTCAACTTCTCATAATTAGTCGTAGATGCTTCCAAACCCCAATAACACCCTATTTGCCCTGAAAGTACATAAAATTACCTTTTTAATGACACCCCACACGACCCTGGACGGCTCGTGTAACTGGAGAATTTTTTTAAAGAAAAGTGCAACTTTTCGGTTTTTGGTCACCTTTCACCAGCCACACAAACTTCGAAGAATTTTTTTAAAAGTGATTTTGGCTTCTGGGGTTGAATACCTTACTAGGCACATATAAAAAAGTCCACTCGAAAATGCGTCCGATTTCAGTCTTCTGTTTTTCAGAAGAATCCCTCTTTACATTTCCTCTCCCTATGTCACATTTTATCCGCTTTTTGAGTACAACATATGAGGAGTACAAAATTCGAAAACGTTGATCACTAAAATAAAATAAAAGTTAAAATGTGATTTTCTTCGTAGAGTTAAGTGCCCATTCCACTCAAAAAAAGTACTCCGTGAGAGAGCCGTTAGAGAGCCGTGAGAGAGCAATCTGTCAAATAAACAAAGAAAAATTGAAAAAATTCAATTTTGTCTCTCACACGGAGTACTTTTTTTGGTAAGAGGAAACTAAGCATTAAGTATAGTTCCCACTTAAAAAGAGCACTCCGTTTAGCCTCCGTTTACATGACAGTTGTAAAATAGAACAAAAGAACTGTCACGCAAACGGAGTGGAAATTGAATTTATTTCAATTTTTTACTCCGTCTACGTGACAGTTCTTTTGTTCTATTTTACAACTGTCATGTAAACGGAGGCTAAACGGAGTGCTCTTTTTAAGTGGAAACTATACTTTACCCTCATTTTCAATAACGAATTGACAATTAAAACTGTTCAAAACAAAGTCAGAAATGTGTCGAATTTTAGTTTGACCCTTCCTCCCCAATTTTTTGATCACAATGTGTCTGATTTTGAAAAATCTCCCTCCCCCTCTCAGCGCGGACGTCCTTTATGGACGATCCCAGTGTGTTTTCTGGCTGTTGCTAAAATATGGGAAAATTTTCAAAGTAAATATTTATGCTTAAATCGATATCTGATTAAATATATTTTGATATATAACTTTGGTTAAATTTGATTTCGGAGTTTTTTTTTTCTTTTTCTTCTGCTTTCTTTCTTTTACTTCTATTTTTTCGACATGTTTCAATTTTTTTTTTGTGTACACTTTTACTTGTTGATGTTGTGTAAACAAGAGGATGTTAGCTTTTTAGATATGGTTTCTTTGAAGAGCTTTATTTTATAGAAGACACATATAACCTTTGGATTATATCGTTTTTCATTTTGCTGTTATGATTTTTTTTCGTTCGTTCTTCATAACATTATTTTGTGTATGACGGTGCATTGTAACCTCTGATTGAATTAAATTACTTTATACAATTTGTGAACCGGATTTTTATGAGTTATAAAAGAATTTAATAAGAATCGTGGATGGGAGCACAACAAATAAACATAAAAAGAGATCCGTACGAAATGTGCGCGCGATAGTTACTTGCGAGGTTAGTTGAACATAAAAAAAAAGCGTCAGCTGTCTTTTAACTGTAGTGCAACTGTGGGTGCATCCATTTAAACTTATCTTTCGTTAAATTTTCACTCTCATTACTCAAAGCAATGACAGTTCTACATCCGTCGTGTACGGAGCTAACGAACCTCAAGCAAAAGTGGTCATAGTGCACAGCTGCCAAATAGAGTACTATTTAATATGAAATTGTTTTATGGTTGTGTGTTACACTGTCCAGTTTCACTACACCATTTAGAGTACCACTAATGCTTGAAGTGCGTTGACCGAGCCGTATATGTTTGCAAATTGTTGTTTACACAATTAAATGGGACACCACACCAGACACGAAACCACTCACCTTTCCAAAATAACCTCGACAACCTTTCGATTTTCATTATCTTTTCATATAACAAATCGGATTAGGTCTACTACTTCATAAGCAAAAACAAAAACATTTAGGACTGAATTGCTGCTGTTGTCCGACAGTCCTATCTAACCATATTTTTTCATACTTCCAGAGATATACTCAAAGACGTCCTAAACACTTGGGTTTCCGTGGTTCATCAACCACTGATCCAAATATGCTAATAATTGCACTTAAACGGGGAAATTTTGTTAACAAAATCGAGTTCAAATTCCTGCTGCTTTGTTGACAAACGTGATAGCAAACGCATTAACCCCGTGCACGTCGTATGGGCCTAAAAATACAGCGAATTTTGTGAATTCATTCCCTTTTATCTATTCCGTTTTTAGCACCCTTTGTTAGCACTAAAAGCACGAGTCAATTTCCTTGCAATATTTTTTGTGGGTGTGTGTATGTACAGGCACTGATTTGTAAAATAAAAATAAACGTAATATTGGGCTCGGGTACGGAACAGTGCAAATATTTTTCCGACACAAAAATAATGTTTCAAGGAAATTTCTTTCCAACTCACTTTTTTTTGGGAATGAAGTCGACAAACCATTATTTCGCATGCGAACAATTCAATTCTACCGAACCGGCACAATATTGCTTGTGCTCTGTCAGTCGCGACAAAACCGCAGAAAGTGTAGATTGTATATGAAACCATTTTGTGGGCACAGAATTGTTTTGGGTTGGGAGATGTAATCTCTAGGTGAAGTAGAATAATAGTTGTGGTGGAGTTGCTAATGTAATGTGGCTTAACCATTTAAGCAGCTTTCAAAGATTCAAACGTTCAGACACGGTGACATTCAACCAGACTATGTCGAAGATCTGATATAAATTTTTGCTTTCAAAGATCGAAGACTTTCGAATTGATTGGACTTTATATTATCATAGCATCTGGTCGTTAATGCTTCCAAGCCCACATTAAACCCTATTTATTTACTTAGATACTTTAGGTACTTTTCGGAGATATTTTAGTCTAAAAATTGCATGTTATCGGTTTTTAATCATCTCCCATTAGCCACAGAAGCGTCATGGAATTTTTTCGAAAGTGGTTCTGGCTTCTAGGGTCGAATACCTTTCTAGACACATATAAAAACGTCCAATGCGTCCGATTTCGGCAGCTGGTTTTTGAAAAGAATCCCTCTATCACAACCGCAAAATGGGAACTACTGGTGTCAGTATTACTGACGGAAAAGTCGGTTCTGCTTCTAAACCGAGCAGTCCCGGCCCATTCCACGAAGTTCCCTCGGGGCGTTGCAACCCCGCGGAATTTGATGCAAGTCGATCGGAGCTGGGAGTTCATGATTCCATCCGAAGTGGTCATACCAACCACGTACCCTACCCGAGGGTTTGTATCGGTACCACGGGAGCTGGAAGCCCCCCGAGAACCAGAGAAACTCTCGGTATCGGGCCCAGCGATGGTTGAGGAGCCTATCCTTGGCTGAAACGTGGTGGCTGTCGGTTCAATTGCGCTTTATGCGCTGGGGTACTGCTCCCGGGGAAAGTGCAGTAAGGGTTGAGATGGGCTCTGGCCTCACCTTTGGTAATGTTGATGCATGAACACCGGCATAAAAAGGTAGTTCTACCCGCTGATTGAGCGGTAATCTCGATCAAATCCTTTTTGGAAAGGAAGAGCTGTTAAGCTTATGGCAGGTAAGCTCTCTAATCTAAAGATATGTTTTCTATCACAACCATACAACAATCATTACATTGACTAATTTTATCATTAAATTGGATCTACAGTTTCGATTGCAGATTTAAACACAAACAAATTGTTTGCCCGTCATCTACGACCAGTGTGGAGTCATTAAACTTCTCCAAACAGAAACATTTTACTGCCTACCCCATGCGAAAGTTGAACTTTACATAGTAATTTTCCACCTGTGAAAATGATCGATTACATGAGGAGTACTTTCGGTTTATTTTTCATGAATTTCGATGTGAAATTCAACTTTCGCATGAGGTCGACAGTGATACATAATACATTGGACAATTTTGTGACACTCGCCAACTCGCTCGTGTATTTTTGAGCAGCTTGTTTTGGTAATTGTTTTACGACAAAGTAGTGGTTTACCTCACTTTGGCTCTGATATACACTCTACAGTTGTCGAAAAGACACTGACCGAAATTTGTTGCTCAAAACACTTGTGAGTTTCCTTTTATCACGTAACTCCTGTAATGAATTACTTTCGCAGCATCATGTCCGGAGCGATAGCGGAGGACTTGACGCAGTCTAACTTCCAAAAAAAGAACGAAGAAATTTTTTTGAGACGCGGCAACTATGTATAGGCGAGAATTTAAGATTCTTTCCTTTGGCCTGTATCACCACAAATCCGGAGATACATCGTTTTGAAGTTGGTCATTTTGATAGAAAATGCACCAAATTAACGTTTTCCAAACAATCAAAATCGTTCAACTTACTCTGTATATGTTTCTATCTATCTGTCTATCTGTCTATCTATCGACGGTCGATCTCGGAAACTAGTCAGCCAATCTCCATGAAATTTTGCAGGAACCTCAGGGTGGGCATAAAAATGAAAATGTGATACGCCATTACCCCAGGAAAAACCAGAATTTTGTTTTATTGGCCTCGAAGTGGTTTCTGAGTGTGGTTTTCGAGGGTCGGGAACGTGTTTTCGGCTGTAGCTTAGCTGTATTGAAAACTACAGAGGCGTGCGACCCATCAAATGAAAGGTATTCGTAACACGATTCGAACAAAAAAATAATTAAAAAAATCGGGGCAGATTCGTTTGAGCTAGAGTGATTAGAGTGACCAAATTTTGAGCTACTCGAGCGTAGGATGAAAGGACTAATATTTTTTTGGGTTATGAGAGATAGAGAACTACTTTCTTCGGCAAAGTCTCAGAGTTTTACGAGTAGAACAGAGGCATATGTGAAAAATGTCGAAAGTTGGAAATGGGTGGGTCAATTGGGGTTTTGGAGATATTTCTTGAATGGTGGCAGATAGAGAATTACTTTCTTCGTCAAATTTTTAAATTTTCGAATTTCGTCAAATTTTCGAATTTCGTCAAATTTTCAAATTTCGTCAAATTTTCGAATTTCTTCAAATTTTCGAATTTCGTCAAATTTTCGAATTTCGTCAAATTTTCGAATTTCGTCAAATTTCGCCAAATTTTCCAATTTCATCAAATTTTCAAGATTCGTCAAATTCCGTCAAATTTTCAAATTTCGTCAAATTTTTGAATTTCGTCAAATTTTTGAATTTCGTCAAATTTTCGATTTTCGTAATATTTTCGATTTTCGTAAATTTTTTTAATTAAAACTGTAAACTGTTATAAAAAGCAGTGTTGACTACACTTCTAAAACGACTGATATCCCAACAAAAATCTCTTCGAGAAAAGTGTGACGCAGTCTTTGAAATACAATTTCTAAAATGAATGATATCGCTAGAGTAGACGCTTTCAGCTTCGTTACGCAAAAATTAAATTTTACACCCAATTTTAGTTCAAACAAGCTGGCTTAGTTTTTCTCATCATCTGCCAAATAATTTTTACCAAAAAAAAATTTGACTGGAAACAACCAAAATTTTACCAAAAGAATCTGCGTCGCATGCGGCAGATAAATTTTCTTGCTGATCTGTTCCTGAACATTTGCCACTTTGCGACGCAGATTTTTTTGGTAAAATTTTGGTTGTTTCCAGTCAAAAATTTTTTTTTGGTAAAAATTATTTGGCAGATGATGAGAAAACCTAAGCCAGCTTGTTTGAACTAAAATTGGGTGTAAAATTTAATTTTTGCGTAACGAAGCTGAAAGCGTCAACTCTAGCGATATCATTCATTTTAGAAATTGTATTTCAAAGACTGCGTCACACTTTTCTCGAAGAGATTTTTGTTGGGATTCAATGTAATCTACTGTTAGAGTTCGGGACACATAAATATATGATTCTATGTTGATTACAAGTCCATATACGGAAAATACTGCGGCAAATTTAAAACAATCATTGCTCATGTGAACAGCATCAGTGTTTAAATAATGAGCAATACAATAAAATACGAAACACTGTGGCATTACATTCCAGCTGTTGCAATCGTAAAGTGATGACTTTCCTAAAATAAATGTTTACGATCCACTGTAAATACAATTGTCGAGCCATTCTTTTTTTTCTTTGCTTTTTTAACTCACTCAACTCAACTTACGACCAACAGTTAATTTGACCATCTTTAGCATTATGGACGACTTCATTGCGCTGCATAATTTAAGAACCTTAATTCATAAATAAAACAACAATTAGTTTTCTCTTTAATTGGGTGAATGAGAAGCGCAGCTCTCTGTGTTTTTTGTTTACCATCAAATGAAATTTTTATTGTTGTGACAGTGAATAAGAAGGTCAGATTAATTAAACCAATTTGGGGGTTTTTCATTCGTAGCATTAATTAGCCATTATATCGTTTGTCATTGCCAATGGTGTGTATAGTAAGTATCGTGCTATTTATTTAAAGAAATTGAAAAGAAAATTGTATACAACTGGAAAGCTATATGGACGGCAATGATGGTGTAACACCATTTGTCATAAAATAGTCGAAACGTGTTTGTAATTTTTCCTTGTCATTGCGCGGTTACTTTTTTGTTATTTTTCATGTAGCCAATTAAAAATGTTCAGTCGTCTACTCGTGAAGCACTAACGCAAATCTCTAAAACCTTAGGCGTTTCAACAGGAACGATCTACACCTGGACGAAAACGTATGTACACTTAGCTGAAGTAACAACTGCACACAACTCCAATCTCTCCGAAAATTAAAAAAAAAATCGAAATTGATCAGTCATTGGTTGAGTATATTAACAAACGAATTGAAAACAATCTACTCGTGACTACGAAACGAACCAACGCACCTAGCATCGTAGTAGAATATTTCTTATGTCAAATGTAGTAATATTGTCGTAACGGCTTGACCTTGATAAAATAATGATCTAATGGTATGCTAGGTACTTTTAACGAAAACAACTCGAAAAACCGACGACGGATTGTTACTGAAATTTTCTTAGACGCATTATATATAGACTGGAAATTACGAACAAAATTACGTAAAAATTGTGTCCCCGACATGAAAAACGAAATATTTGATAGTGTGAGAATTGGTGGGCAAATTAGCGCGAAGGTTTCGAAATTTTTTGCTACACAAATCTTTTGAATTAAAAAAATAATAAAATTTTGGAACGATTACCTTAGGGATGAGGTTGGAACCTTTCAGAGATGGAAGTGTACTCTAAGACCAATAATTTTGTCATTTACTGTTTTGCTTCACTCGCTGTTGATTACTTCAGCAATTATAGTTTTGCTTATGCTGTTACTTCACTCGCAATTATAATTTTGCTTCGTAGATTCAGTTACGGTTGATGACTACGTAGGTTCAGTTACGGTTTATGGCATCAAAGACTAGACTGAGTCTGTTTCTTATGTTTCGATTATAAAGCCGATCGAAATTGCAGATCGAGTGCTAGCGAGTCATTCCCTGCAAATGGAGTTTCGTCATCCAGAATTGTACTGTTTGCCACACTTCACTCACTAAGAGATTTTCTTTTACTGATTTTGCTCAGTATTGTTGCTTCACAGAAGGCTAAGAAACATTTTCAGTCAAATTGACTTCGATCGAAGTTTTTTCGCGATATTTTCGCATTCTTTTTCCGTTTCGTTGTTTGCCGGTGATTGTGGAATTTTCGCTGGCTGGACCGGTAGTGTGAATGAGTGGATCGGACGGTTGGTGACTGGATGAGTTGTGTGGAAATCGTGAGTACGGCACGTGAACGTTTCTTATTGTTTTTTATTATTTCTACTTTTGCTTTTGGAGCTCAGGCTCAATTCTTTTCTTTACTGCACTTTTTGGATGATTACTTAGCCGCTTTCCAAATTTTCCATCAGCAGATGGCAATGTCTCAATGCAAACTATCCTACAGTTGTTCATGGAAAGTTTTGCTGCTGTCTTGTGTAAGAGGCTAACGGAAGCAACTGAAGATGGTCAGTCCACTCTGACCAGTGACCGCCGTTAGTTCTCGAGGTCGAAACAGTTTTTCTTTTTTTGTCACTTTACGTGATGTGCGGGCAAGGGAAGAGCTATAGCTCTGTTTGTCGTTCCGAAGGATAGTTCTTTATGATTTAATAAATGTGAAAAGGAGTCCTGTTTTGGTTTGTGTGCAGATGTCCGGTTCTTGCAATTTGCGCCCCTGAGCTTTTAGTCTCAGGTTAAGCAAAATTGGTATACAGGTATGATTACTCTAAGGTGTACAAGGTCTGGCGGCTTCTTAGTTAAACTCTTAAGCACGAGGTTGGTCTTAACAATAACAGAATACCGATTGCTGGGTATGATGACCAACGATAATCTCTACAGTTTGCTAGAGTCCTTCTTCTTCCCGTTTGTCCGTTTTCGTCTAACCAACCCCGTTGTAAAGAGAAGGGAAGATTGCTGTCATTTGCTCAGTAAAGTCATAATATTCTTTAGTTTAAACATTTGTTGGGTGGGCTTGTTGGGACAAAAGCTCTCTGAGGAGATCGATGACCTGATCGAGCAGGGCCATTTTTTAAAGCTCGGAAAAGGACGATCGCGTGCAAAAAATTGTATCTCCTGGAACCTGACCTCGAACTTGTCGTCACAGGTCGGACCTGAAATTCGAAACCAGGTTTCAGGTCAGTTCGATATTTAGCCTGACCTGACCTGTTCCGAACTTTACTATTTTCAGGAATTTCTTTCCTTAAAATTGAGTAAATTTTTGAAGGGTTTGGAAATTGGTTCTGCAGGATCGACGTATTCATCAATGTCCGGCTGGCGAATTTTCCAATGCATGCACCGACGAAGCAATAGCCAATTTTTCATCCTCTAATCTTAAACACGAACACACTCGAATTGCTAACCAGCTACGCATTAGCATATATATGTAATCAATTGGGGAAATATAATTTCAGATAAACATTTTCTGTCGAAAAAATTCGATCGATAAACAAAATCTTTCACTGTGCCGGGATAAACATGATGCTGGAGCATTTTATTAGAAGGGGAATCAACATAACAGCCAGCATAACAAGCATATCATATACGTAACATTAAACAGTCAGCACATATAATATTATGCTATTGCCACGCTATAATTTGAACATATCAATTTCGGTTCATGAAATCGTGGATATGAGTTCCAGCATTATGTATTATGGTATTATACCAGCATGGCATTTCAATAAAATATATCATCGTTAGGAATGTTCACAGCTAGCCAATGCAAAATGCTAGGAATTTACAATTCCTAAAATGATTTGCGAAATTGTTGTATTTCTGCATATTTCTGAATTATTATTAGAATTCGCCGAGTACGGATTGGTAAGAGTACGGGGATGAGGGGGAGTTGGCATAAATTACCGACACAGGCGATCGTACAAAACAAACACGTTGATTGGGTATTCATTTATAGGTTTATTTATAAAATTCAACACACTTTTAACCTTAGGATTCGTATAACTTAACTAATAAAATCTATTATTATGTTATGTTTTCAATGTTGAGCCCATTAACGCAATGATTATTCGGTTCTTTCTTAGACAAATGAATCGAAACTGAACGATTTTTATTCGTTCTCTCATAAATAGAAATTATACAAATATTATGATAAGGTTTATGCTAATTTATTAAAATTCGGTCAAATGGGCATCGAATTATGAAAGTTTATTGGTTAATGAGAATAAATTTGAATCGTTTCGACGATTCATAATGTTAATTACTTACACAAACTTTTTCTTTTTTTTTTATTCTTTCTTTCTTGTTCTTTAAACATTTATAAGTAAAGCAAAATGATTGTTAATAATTTTCCATTTTTTTTATACTGTGTGAGATGCGGGAAACGCATATATAATTGTAAAGCATTAGCTGGTATGGAAAGTGAACAATATTTTTGTAAAAGTTCTACGATGAAACGTTTCTTTCTCGGTTATATGACAATGAATTGAGATTTTCATCTGTTATGACTGGGACCACCATTTCTAAATGTTTTTTTGAACTCTTTCTAGTCTAGATCGGATGAAAATGAAAGTATCTAAAGTTCGAAAAACGCAATCTCACATCTCAAAAGACAATAGAATTGAAACCGTTAGACTGCGTATTACGAAACTTTTAAGAGTCATATCGCCAAAACTTCAGGTGATTTTTTTAACTTTGGGAACAAGCCATCTCCGATTTTAATGAGTGATAGCTCGTTGGATTCGTCTTTCAATTCTAGGAAACACGTATCTTTCACTTTTTCTAAAAAAAAATTTGTTTTCTGTGAAAAGTGTTTAAAAGTGATCACATGTCAGAGGGTACCGAAAACAGTTTTTCGACAATAACTCAAGAAAAAACTATTTTAAATTGTTGTAATGTTGTATGAATGTCGGCCTTGGAAAGACCTACAGGTTGAGTATACACACCGCTTGGTGCGAGTAGATCCACGAGAGTTATGACTCAAAATGTAGTGAATGTTCGGAGAGTCCGCCTTCTCTGCAGCTTCGTTGTTCCGCGGAACTGAGTATGGGGTGTTGTAGTTGGCGTCACCCACTATCGTTCCACATATAAATGAACCCAGTACTTTTGTGCTGCAAGCCCACAGAAGTGTTGGAAAAAAAGTTGGTGCCAAAATGCAGATTTTTTCCTTCTTTCCGGGGGCTCTAGAGCTGGAATAGCATCAGGAACGGCACTATGGCAGCCATTTTTTATCGTCAACTATTCTTTTACGTTATCAATACAAAAACGCGTCGCTATGTCACGAATATATCTGATCCCGTGTTAGTAATATCAAGAAAAAAATTATCAAAATTTTTCTCGGAGGATTTTAGTCAAATAAAGTGTTAGCGTATAGCAAATGACCTCAGGACTCCGGAACAGTAATCAGTTTTTCAATCGGACCAATAATTGCTACGTGATAGGAGTTTGGAAAACCGTTCGCTCCCACTTGATCATATCGTTTTTCCAAACTCAGTCACGTAGCAAATATTGGTCCAATTGAAAAACTAATTACTGTTCCGGAGTCCTGAGGTCATTTGCTATACGCTAACACTTTATTTGACTAAAATCCTCCGAGAAAAATTTAATAATTTCTCTTTTGATATTGCTAATAGTGGATTTGATATATGCGCGACATTTCGAAGCGTTTTTCTATTGATAAGGTAAAAGAATAGTAGACGATAAAAAATGACTGCCGTAGTATCGTTCCAGATGCTGTTCCAGCTGTAGAGCACTCAGAAAGAAGGAAAAAATCTGCATTTTGGCACTAACTTTTTTTCCAACACTTCTGTAGGCTTGCAGCCCAAAGGTACTGGGTTCATTTATATGTGCAACGATAGTGGGTGAGGCCAACTACAACACCCCATACTCAGATCCGCGGAACAACGAAGCTGCAGAGAAGGAGTACTCTCCGAACATTCACTATATTTTTAGTCATAACTCTCGTGGATAAACACGCACCAAGCAGTGCGTATACTCTATCTGTAGGTGTTTCCAAGGCCGACATTCGTACAACATTACAATAATTTAAAATAATTTTTTCTTGAGTTATTGTCGAAAAACTGTTTTCGGTACCCTTTGACATGTGATCACTTTTAAACACTTTTCACAGAAAACAAATTTTTTTTAGAAAAAGTGAAAGATACGTGTTTCCTAGAATTGAAAGACGAATCCAACGAGCTATCACTCATTAAAATCGGAGACGGCTTGTTCCCCAATCACCTGAAGTCTTGGCGATATGACTCTTAAGACTTACCACGGTGAACTTCAAAAAAATTTATACGACCTCTCGTGGACATGAAATGTTTTTAGTGGTTTTTGTGGAGGGCGGCACCACGAGTAAGAATAACATAACAAGAAAATATTTCGACGGGAAAATTTTTAATTAGATCGATTTTTCGTATTTTTTTTTTTAAACCTGCGGGAAGCTTCGAAGACTGTTTGGACCTTAATGGTGACTTGTTTGATCATAAAAATATAGTTACTGTTTAGCCTGAGGTTTAAGCTTTACAGCGATACCAATCATGATATTCATGACTACCAACAAACATCTTTTTCATGTGTCGGGCCGAAAATGAGGGAGTTTCGAGATT
Source organism: Bradysia coprophila (assembly GCF_014529535.1). Taxonomy (NCBI): domain Eukaryota; kingdom Metazoa; phylum Arthropoda; class Insecta; order Diptera; family Sciaridae; genus Bradysia; species Bradysia coprophila. Next base: position 940,607 of record NW_023503295.1, on the reverse strand, counting down.
TTTCTTGGGTTTTCGACCCCTTACATGAAAATTTTTTTGAGTATCTGTTTTGGACGTTTGATTTTAGGCACTTTCGCATGTACAACTCGCGAAATTGCCTAAAATCAAACGTCCAAAACAGATACACAAATAACTATTTTATGCCAAATACTGCGAAAGTTTGTATTTTCGGTCCTCAAATGGTGACCGAAAGTAAAAAAAATTGAGGCCTTGGGCCGAAAGTAAATGTCACTGTCATCATTTTACTTTCGCCCCGTGGGCTTGCATATTTGCGGGCCGAAAGTAAATGTCACTGTCATCATTTTACTTTCGGTCCTCACATGTCTCGAAAACACATGTTCACTTGATTGAAAGTACGCATTGAGTGTAGTGTTGTGTTGACGATAGCCAAATGTTTTGTGAGCAAGTGAATGCATGTTTACAGTAATTTCATTTGTTAAATTGTTTTTATTTTTATACCAGGAGGCTGCCGCCCCCTGGACCCCCGCGCTTTTCGGCATTTTGGTGTTTCTACAGCAAATTTTGTTGATAACTCAACAGTTTAATTAAAATTATGTTTTGTTTCGGACCGAAAATACAAATCTTCCGCAGTATTTGGCATAAAAAATAGTATGCATAACAAGGGGCGAAAGTAAAAAAAAATTCAAATCGTGTGATTGCCGCCCTTGCCTGCGGCGCGGGCTGCAAACTTCACACGTTTGAATTTTTTTTACTTTCGCCCCTTGTTATGCAAAATACTATTATGAAGGAACTAGGTCGATGTGAATTTTAAAGGCTGTATCATACTTGGATTACTTTAATTTTCCCTTATAAAGTATTCTCAGTTATTTTACATAATTTGAGGGGTTAATTAAAGGTCGAAAGAAGATTTTTGACTCGAAATAGGTTTTTTTATAAATCGCATCCATGAGTAAATTGCACTATCTCGAGTCAAAAATTAACTAACCTTTCTTTTGTTTCGTTTGTAGTTTCTCAAATAGCCATTCTAAGCTAATTCTGCAACATTTTCACTAAAAAATGAGACATTAAACGAAGAAAATTGGATGGTTGTTCAGGTCTAACAACAAAGATTTTATCAGAATGAAATCCAAGCTCATCCTTCGATCTTTATTAACCCCTTAAATTATGTAAATTAACTAAAACTACTTTTTCAGATAAAATAGAAATAATCCACATATGATACAGCTTTTAAAATTCACATCGACGTAGGTGAATGACTTTCCTTCATAAAAGATGTTTGTTGGTAGTTATGAATGTCATGATTGGTACCGATGTAAAGCTTAGACCTCAGGCTAAACAGTAACTATATTTTTGTGACCAAACAAGTCACCATTAAGGTCCAAACAGTCTTCGAAGCTTCCCGCAGATTAAAAAAAAAATACGAAAAATCGATCTAATTAAAAATTTTCCCGTCGAAATATTTTCTTGTTATGTTATTCTTACTCATGGTGCCGCCCTCTACAAAAACCACTAAAAACATTTCATGTCCACGAGAGGTCGAATAAATTTTTTTTAAGCTCACCGTGTTTCGTCCCGTTCATCTTTCACTAGGGAGTTGTAATAAACGGAATCCTGCAAATTTTTTTAGAGTTATTTAGCAACGGGCAGATCTACTTTGAAGAAATTACATTCCTAAGATCGTAAATTTTGAAATCACTTTTCGCCATTTATTAAAAAAGGCAATACGTTGGAGCAGTGACTATTTTTAAGATGTCAATTTCTTAGACTGATTTTACCAATTTTCAGATAATTTTCCTAATTTTCCCCCTTTTCGAAAATCTACGAAAATATGCGGAAATGTTTTACCAAAAATAGCCCCTCCTACATTGAAATGTATCTGTTGTTTTCATGGACTTTTCAGTTGTTTTCTTATGTCTAAGAACCAAGCTGATATGGTTTTACTTTTTCAAAAAAAGATTTTGATTCAGAGAAATCATCAAAAAACCAATATTTTTGCGCACAAATGTAGGCTAAAAATTTGCCAAGAGGTGAGCGCTCTTAAAATCAGTAAAGTGCTCGGGACCTCGTATTGGTAAATGAATTTTACAATTTGATGTTAATTTTGCTACTCAAGCTTTTCGTATCAGCTAATGCTTGTGCACGTTACCGCAACTCTTTGTTTTAATTATAAATACCTCTATATCACAGATTTTTTTTAAGATAAAAGAAACTTACTTCTCGTTACGTTCGTTAAATGCAATGCAAATGTAAATATATATACGATTTTCTATGGGGTAATTATTCTTCTTTTCCAAGCATTTTCTTCTCTCTTTCTTTGAACAACTTATTCTGTATATCACAGATTATCGCCTAAATTAAAATATTTTTTTTTTTGCTTTTTCAATTGAATTTACTTAAAGTTACACTTGAAAACTCTACCACTTCTGACACATTTCCTACAATTAAACTTACAATCGACTGAAATTTTCTTTTAATTGACGATAATCAGTAAAGGGGGTCAGTTCTATGATTTGAAATCTGGAAATTGGTTTTCATTTTCGGAATTGAGTAACATAAAATCCAGAAGAACATTAAATAAATACGGGCGATCAATCGATGTTGCCGTAATTTAAAGCTGTCATTATACTACAACGTGATTATGTCCCTAACTGACATGAGAATTTTTCAATCGTTTCATATATTTGTCAAGTGTCATTGTCAAGTGTCAAAAGCTCGGGTTCTGTTGTAGTATAATGTCAGTTTCAAAGACAAAACTCGTTCATTTCCATCAAGATGACATTGGTGGATTTTAGGAATAAGACTCAGTGAAAAAAAAAAACATGGCACAAAAAAGGGAAAATTGAAAGAGTTATCGCCGAGAGATTGATACAGAATCTGTTGCTTCATTCGTTTTGACATACATTTTGCTCCAAAACGCTTTGAATGTGTTACAACAAAGTCAGATTCGATCGGTTAAATTTCAGACGATGTCTGACAAATTAACTTAAATCTGACAATTTCTATTCCAGAGGCAAAATGCCCTAAAAATAATGAGTCACAATAAAACCAATTTCCAAATGTTTTGGCTCACAATTTTTATTACTTATCCCACATTACCATTCGATTAGCCTCAATACAAACAATACACCGCCAAACAACTGGCGAGTCTATGGAAGTTTTTAGATGACTTGTCTTGTTCGCTTTTAAAGTTTACAGAGTCCAAAGATACATAACGAATCGGGTTTAGAGGCATCGATACGTTGCGGAAAAGCATACATTTGGGCGTGTTTTAAGTACTGGATTTTAGTTTACTTTTGATGATATCTTTCCAGGAGATTCTTTTTTCAAAAATATAGGACCGCAATAACGACCACTAATGTGTTAGCTTTCAACAGAAAATGGATTTGGTTGACTTATCTCAGTCAACATAAGAAATCTTTTAAGTAGCCAGTAATTTCGTTGATTTTTCTTAAATTGTTTTTCACTAACTGGATTAAAAAAAAAAATTAGGAAGAAATAACGAAATTACCGACCGTTTTACAGAGTCTCTAATGTTTGACGTTTAAAACGTCACTTTGACATATGGAATAGACCTACTTTTCACCCCAACGGACTCAATTGAAACTAATTTTTATTTAAAGCTAACACATTTGTGTTCGTTATTGCGGTCGTACATTTTTCAAAAGGGATTCTGAATTCTTAAATTCTTAAAAATTAGGAAAAATTATGAAAATTAAGAATTTTTGGAGAATTTTGGAATTTTGAACTTTTGAAATTCAGAATCATAAGCACTGACTTGAAAGGATTCCTTCTGTCAATTTGAAACATTTTAGCATAATTTTTAAGGATTTTACACTTTTGAGGATTTCCTTTTGAGGAGAAAAGGATTTTCTATATTTATCTACCCCTCGAATGGTTCTCTGAACCATCTTTTTGCTTCATAAGTTATAATGCTTAGTTTTCTTTTACCAAAAAGTACTCCGGGTGAGAGACAAAATTGTTTTTTTTTTCAATTTTTTCTTTGTTTATTTGATAGCTTGCTCTCTCACGAAGTACTTTTTGTTGAGTGGAGTGCACACTTAAGTCAAAAAACGCTCTGAAGTACATATTTATTGACTAGACAGTGTTTGGTGTATGTTTGTTCTGAGACAGGTTATACATTTTCTAGAACATATTCTGTTCAATTTATAGATCACGAAGTTGAGTCTTCTCTAATTCGGTTAAAACATTTTTTATTTCTTTTTAAATAACTGGTGTCTTTAAGACAATAAGTCACTTTGAATAGATAATTATTTCCTTCTTCGTTAATTGATCGATAAATTAAATATATCTTAGACTGTTCTAACGTTTAAATATTTTAGGTTTATTATACAAATTTACTTTGGTTTTCGAATTGAATTGTTAAAATTTGTCTACATTTATAAATATATTTTCCATAAATTTCGAAATTAATTTATCTTCTACCCTATCTACTTTCAAATGCGCTTCTGTTTTATTTGCATTTGACACATAATTTAATCTGAAAGCTCACACATATGTATAATGTATCTATAATATATCAACGCAATAAGTTATAAATAAATTCTAAATTTAACATCAAAAACTCGTTTATAACTTATTCCCAAACCGAATATATATAAGTATATATGGCTTGCATGCATAAAACTAAAAACTTTCTCTACACTTACGATAGATAAATACTAAAATAAAACTTCGTCATATTATCAGTTAATCTGACCGAAAAACTATTGCATTTCGTCATCGACAAAACACACACCGAAATGTTTACCATTCGAAACGTTTATTAAATCCTTACCTCGCCAATTTTTGACACTTTTGCTTCGGAACTTCCGCAACACCTTTTCACATGAGTGCGGAGAGAAAACTTTACGATATAAGCATAACATAACTTCAAAGAGATTTAATGAGTGAATATGGTTGGCTCTCATTAATATTTGATGGATGGTGTGGGAATAGGATTTGTGTACCACAGCAAAAAAAATTGATTTGAATGTCACAAATGGTATGCCATGATTTTGTTACTTTTTTTTTCAATTTTACTGACTTAGTGTCGATGCTTATTTAAGCTCACTGAAAAGCTACGTGAACGTGTAGCACGTTTTATCTTAGCGCTATGGCGACAGTGAGTCCTTTGAATGCGGTACATTTTTGCGTCCGTTTGATATATTTTATGAAAACAGAAAAACCTGTACAGTACATGTTGAATGCTAAGGGGTGGGAGCAGAATTACATGAAAATTGAAAATAAAAACTTGTGAAAATGAGGTGGATAATATCAAAGAGAAAAGAAAATCCTTTGAAATATCTGGATGATTCGTACAACCGAACCTTCGACTATCTACTCTGCCCTGCCCCATGGAAAAAGTTGTGAATTATCTTCCATTTTCTATGAGCGACGTTTCATTGTGTGTCTAATGGAAATGGCACAAAATGATTGATTACGTGCATACATTACAGAAACGTATGATAACAGCGAAACAAGTCTGCAGTCTGTATACAGAATCTGTTTATATCGGGGTGCATTATTGGATCGAAAAGAGTGATAAAGGGAACGAGTTAATTTAACTTTGTCTGGGATGTCTTGGAATGCTTTTAATAAATTGATTTCATTTTCTGAGCAATTTTTGTTGCATTGATTCTGTAAAAAAGGTCTCAGATAAATCAAATGCGTTAGCCGTCGACTTTCTTCTGATTATTTGAATGACTTGCGGGGGGATAGCTTCTTTGGGATATTTTATTTGGATCCAGAATAACGTCTAAACCACACAGTGGAAATGATCACACAATGAATTGTTCAGAAAGGATTCTAACGGTGCAACTCGTTTTACATTGAACGACATCTCAAATGTCTCACTGTCAAATTTTTCTGAGAATTTTATTGTGTCATTGCAAATTCACAATGACATTCTCTGAAAAAAATGACAGTGAGACATTTGAGATGTCGTTCACTGTATCGCTCTAATGTTTAGCCAATTCAATGTGAATAGCAAAGCAGAAAGGAAGACGGAAACGGACTTCATTTTTATGTAAATTTGTAAGAATATATGGAAACAGAAAGCAATTGAATGATATTGTGCTGGGTGCTGTACTGTACAATTTGAAATCGTTGCGGACATTCTACAATTTAGTTTGGATATGAGATGTTATCTTTCGAAAACAATTTCAAAAAGGCTGCATTTCGTGATTATGTTATTAAAACAGAAATATTTTCTATTCATTCCAGATTTAAGCAATTCTGCGCTTAATTTTCATATTTTAACTTAAACAAAAAAAAATCAAAACTTTAAATTTAATTTTTCAAAAATGCAAAATTTTCTTTTCTTTTAGTGTTTGATGAAAATAAGAAATAAGCAACAACAACACCAACACTGTAGAATTGTGAAGAAAAACTTTCGTTTTATTCCATTTTTAGTTTTCATTGCAGATGCCAGTTGATCGGACGGTGATTCAAAAAGCACTTATGCCTGGCTGTTGCAAAGAAATAATTTAAAAACATAATTGAGTATCAAAAGCTTTTCCCCAGCGCTATTCAAAAATGCAAATAAATATTAACAGTTTGCCTGGAGGATATTAGTGAAAGCTTGTCGCCGATGGCAGAGCAGCGTTCCGATTCTAATAAATTTAAGAATTCCTAACTTGACAGCTGTCACCTTAAAAATTACGAATCGTATATGTTCCACGCTTAGCATTAAGGTGACAACTGTCAACACTGACAAAAAAAAAGATGAAAATTTTACCTGTAGCAGGTAACTTTCTCTCCAGATAATGTACATCTGTCTGACATTATCTGTCTACGGCTGTATTTTATGTATGAGGCGCTACAGCTGTGGCAGCTATTCTAGATTACCTGAAGACAAAGTTACCTGCTACAGGTAATATTTCCAACTCTATTTTGTCAGTGAAGAATTCTTAGATTCATAAGAATCGTCGCCTAGTGCGTAGCATCCGTAACTTTAAGAATTAGTAATTTGTCAGTTCTTATGGGATTTTAGATTTTAGATTATCGTAGCGTTGGTAACGCTAAGAATTCATAAGTTGACAGGTGCATGTATAAAATCCCACAAGAACTGTCAAGTTACGAATTCATAACGAATGCTACGAGAATCGGCGTACAAGGTATCGATTCTCATGAGTTTGTAACTTTAAGAGTTTGTTTGACAGTTCTTAATGGATTTTTATTCGGAGGAGATTCTCAAAGATTTCGAATATCCCTCAAATCTCCTTCGAGTCGTTTTTCGCGTTTCATGTCAGAAGCTACCAGAAATGTTGCAGTCAAAAATTACATTGGACTGAATTTGCTGAAAAACAGCTGAAGCAAATTCATGACTAAATTTCACCAAACAAAGTTTAGAGAAGTATTGCAATTTCACTTGTTTCAACTTGTTTCAGGGAGACTCAACGCCCACATGTAGCCTACATTACAGCACGGTGTTTATCATCCGGATTTTTGTTAGCATATTGAAAAAGGCTGCCGCATACTTTTATCCCTAATGAACATAGCACATGCGCCAAATTTTTTTTGTTTTTGATTTTATTCATTTTTTTTTTCAAATAAATTTTTTAGATTGAACTCAATTTCAATGTTCAATGGAGAAATCAGCGAGGCTAAATTCTAATGCCGGTCTACGTAATAGAGATGTGCGATACATCTATAAATTTACGTATGTCAATCCTGAGTTAATTTAAACCGGTCTTGAAAAACATTCGGGTTCTTCGAAACGAAGATTTTTATGTGGTGACGAGTCAGTCACTTTACAACTCAAAACTAGTTCAGACAATGAAGCGTCGTTGTTTGGTCTGGAAAGTCATCAACGTGGACCGGGTTGAGTTCAAACAAAGTTCAAACAGTTGGCACGCACATCTCTACTACGTAACGAAAAACGTAATTCAATCCGTAAGAGCGCTACAGAATTTGAATATTATGTGAATCAGTGGATGAACAATTTCCACGCACGACAATCTCTACTGAATGACGTTGTAATTTGACGCTGCGTTTGTGTATCCCTAAAATGTAATTTTTGTTTTCAAATTTCGTGTTCTAATGCATCTTGCAGAAGTTATTTGGGATGTGTGATGCCACATCAAAAAATGGTAATAGGGCGTCCGCTAAGTATGAGAAATACACTAGGATATTGCAAATTGAGGTAAAATTGATTTTATGATTTTATTATGATCTGTATGGAATGCTGATTCCAAAATCATCAGGGGCAGCTCCTTCGTTCCGCCTGGAGCGGCCGTTTTGTCACTTTGGCTTCACTGAATTTTCATGCCAGTTCCCAAACAGATATCGATGTGGAATAAGCTGTAAAATATTCTTAAAAATTCAAAGTTTTTTTTAGAATAATTTTTTTGATGACAAAAAAATCCAAAATGGCTGAAAAAAATGGCGGAAGTTGAAGGATCATTTTTTTTCTGCTTAAAACCTTGAAATCTGATCGAAATACTAAAAAATCCCGAAAACTTTCTTCGGGAAGTTTGTAGCCAATTCAAAATCCTATACTTTACGCTTTAAAAAAGTTTAAACCGGTCAAAAACGTCAAGAGCCGCCTAGAGTGCACTTTTTCATTGGGTATTTCAAAAGTGTCAATTTTTTTAGTTATTTCGTTTTTAAACTTAAACTTAAAATAAGTAAATCCTGCACATTTTTAGCCCCTTACGAAGTACTGGGAGCTTATAAGACTAATATGCCGTTTGTAACATGTTGAATTGGAAGCAGACGGTAAGGGAAAAGCATTTGTCTATGTTCCTAGATAACGAATCCGCAATAAAAAAAATGTCCGTCTGTCCGTCTGTCCGTGACCCCTCTAGCTAGAGTAAATCACAACCTTTTTTCAAAATTCTTTTTTTCCCCGATTGGTATCGACAAAGTCAAGTTCGAAAATGAGCATTCCAGAGCTAGGGCCCTATAGGTGTTTTTCAGTCTTTCGACGATATCTACCGAAATACGCACGCAATAGCTGCTTGTGATATATCAAATGAAAGGTATTGACGAGTAGAACAAAGTTGCTGAACATCGTTTTTGGGTAAGATGCAACGCGGGCTTGTTGGGAGGGCTCAAAGGTCGTTACTCGGCCCTAAGTGTTTTTTGCACATAAATCGAGTAAATCTCATCCGATTTTGCAAGATTTAGTTTTTTATGGAAGGTAATTGAACACAGAAAAGAACGTGTCGAAAAAAGTCTCAAATTGGGGCCCTTGGACTAAGGCCGCTACTCGGCCCTAAGTGTTTTTTGCACATAAATCGAGTAAATATCATCCGATTTTGCTAATTTTTGTTTCATTTGAGAGGTAATTGAGTACCCAATGGAAAGTTGGCAAAAAATTTTGGGTTTCTAAAATAATGTCGTAAATTGTTGGTTTTATTTGAGAGGTACTTCGTACGGGCTTTCGTAATTGCGCTATGCGCAATTTTAAAAATGAACACTTTCAGTAAATTTGACCATGCATTTTGGTAACAGACGCATTAGGGTTCCGGGCGTATTACGGCTACGGACGTATTATGGTTACGGACGAAATAGGATTACGGTTCGTACGGGGCTAAGTCGCAGCAAACGCTCCGACTGTTCTGATGCCTTGTTTTATTTTCGAAAAGTGTCTAGAATGTCCAGAATACGAAAAAACCGAAATTTCTCGGCAAAATTTGAACCACCCTGTAGCGCACTCAATTTATTTTACTGTCCAAAATTTAATTTTATCTGAAACTGTATTTCATCACCTTTGCAACGATACCCCACACGACATATTTGAACAAGAATTGGATTTTTGTCTGAACCTGAAACGACCCAGAGTCGTGCTACTCGAAAGGAGAAAGCACCTCAATAAAAATTCTTGCAGTTTTGTATTGTTTTGAAGGAAGTGGATTAGGCTGTAAGGGACAAAGATTAACTAAAAAAATTGACAAAATATTTTCGACACTTTTGAAATACCCATGAAAAAGTGCACTCTAGGCGGGATATCTCTTGAAGTTTTTGACCGATTTAAATTTTTTTAAAGCGTAAAGTATAGGATTTTGAATTGGCTACAAACTTCCCGAAGAAATTTTTCGGGATTTTTTAGTATTACGATGGGATTTCAAGGTTTTAAGAAAAACAAAAATGAACCTCAACTTCCGCCATTTTTTCGGCCATTTTTGAATTTTTTGTCAGAAAAAAAATTATTCTAAAAAAAACTTTGTACATTTAAGAATATTTTACAACTTTTTCCACATCGATATCTGTTTGGAAATGGGCATGAAAATTCAGTGAAGCCAAAAGTGACATAACGGCCGCTCTAGGCGGAACAAGTGAGCTGCCAGATAGGCATGGGCGATAATGAAAATGATTATCGATAATTATCAATTATCGATAATTATCGACTTTTTTTATCGAAAATTATCAAAAAAATATCGATAATCGATAATTATTGATATTTTGATAATTATCAAGATATCGATAATTCGATATATCGATATTTCGGTCCGAAAATCCGATATTTATCGATGTATTCCGATATATCGGTATATTATCATGAATTTTCAGATAAATATCAAAATATCGATATTTTGATAATTATCGAATTTCGATATTTTGATAATTATCGATAATTATTAAATTATCGATAACGATATGATTAATCGATTATCGATAATTTCTTTCGATTGATATTAACGATAATTTTGAACGCCTCCCATCCCTACTGCCGGAGCTGCCTCTGATGATTTTGGAATCAGCATTCCATACAGATCATAATAAAATCATGAAATCAATTTTACCTCAATTTGCACAATCTTTTGCCTTAGCGGACACACTATAAAACCTTTTCGTGATAACATTTTATTGTTATATTATTGTAGCATCAATACTACGCACAACAAAACAGCAAATGAGATAATATGTTAATTTGGTTCAAAAAAGATAATTACCTGAATAACAACAGCGCACAAAAAAACACCATTTCCAACTAATCGCCTTGCAATGATTTAAAACACACGAAGCAACACTCGGTTTTATTAGATTAGATATTTTCCATGCACACTGATTTTTCTGTTCATTTTCTCTCTGTCTCCTCTAACTTCGTTTTCAAATTGTATTTACATTTTAAAAGTGAAAATTTCTTTTTATTTTCGTTCTCTTTAATCTCAAGCAATTTATAGCTTAGCTTTTATATTATCTGTACGCGATAGCTACGATTTAACATTTATTTATGTTACACATACGTCGGCGATTCACGTTGCAATTGCAATAAATAATTGTTAGAATTTTGTATTGTTGGACTGTAATAATCACGAGCATAATCGACATATGATGCACCACCGTTTATCGACTGATTGGTGTGAATACTTAAGTTGTCGGTATAATTTCCCGAATATCTGTTAATGTAAAAGTTATCAGCGGTTAGTTGACTTAATAGTGTAATGATTGACTGGTTGAGGTCATTAAAAGGCTTACAATCATCTATAAAGGGGGAACGAACACACGAAAGAATATGGAATATGATAGCCAAAGCCGACGAATGAAAGGGCAATGACGACGCACCCGGATGCAAATAGCCACTTCGATTTAGAAGTTTAACCGACAGTAGAAAATAGGAAACTCCATTTCGAGCGAAATTATGGTCCTCGCTTCGCTCTGGTGGCAAACATCTTTCATGTTGGAATTTCCTATTTCTCCCAGAGGTCAACACAACGTTTTTCATGCGTACATGTTTTGCTTTGCCGTTTTTCTCCACGAAACGAAAACATAAACAAAGTGATAGTTCGACTGAGAAAAGTTTTATTTTCTCTCCACTGGAGAGAAAGTGCTGCACTTTTCTCATTAGATGTCATTCGACCAGTCGTCACGACAACACAATTTTCTCTTGGTTTATTGAGGTGAGAAAATTGGGCAAACCATACAACACGCGCATGGAAAACTCTTTTTGGGAAATTAAGGAAAATTTGGGAAAATCTACGAAAATATTAAAGAATTTAAGAAAACATGCGAAAATGTTTGTCCCAAAATAATCCCTGCACAAAACGCTCAGTCCCACCATTTTTTGCGTTTGTTGATCCGAGGCGATAGGTAAAGAGGTAAAGAAGAATCATTTCCATCATTGACATGTAAGTAATTGCAATATTTCCTAACTAGTGTTGAAACTAGCGTTCCTAACTTATGCTAAAAGAAACTATTTCAGCACGAGTTAGGAAGTAGTATTTCTCATGACTAAGTATAAAAAGATGAAAAGAAGAGTTTTCGTGTGAATTTTGTTCATCCGAGGCGTCGTCGAGTTATGTAACGAATTTTACATGCTGAGGGCGTTGAAAGTAGCGCTTGAAATCATGGCCCTACGTTAGTGAAGGGCCGTGACGCAAGTCCGTTCACACTGAAAAATTTGACAAAAATTTTTTTCCGCAGGACTGAGAAACATATATACACGAACTTTTTCACTTTTCCCCCTTTGTTCCTGCTACCCCCAAAGTATTTTATTCGTAATCTGGGCGTCCATACGAGTTCAACGAGCTATCACACGCCTCATAAGGTTAAGATTTGGCCGAGATATTAATTTTCAAAACTTGGAAATTTGCAGAAATTTGTATGAAGAAATTCATTTTCATACATTTTGAAATTGATGAATTTTACCAACCTTTGTTACTTTGTCACTTTGTCACTCTGTTACAACGAAACTTTTGAATTTACCGGCGGATTTGGCTGAAATTTTCAGGGTATGTTAAGGACGTAATTCTAAGAAACTAATTTGAAGGAATTTTCTTAAAAGCTTATAATTTCGGAGCTATGATCGTTTTGAGCCATTGAGCTATATGACCCATAACTCAGAAAATATAAAAGATAGAAAGTTCGTTTAAAAGACAAAGTTATAGAGTTTTAGATTCTAGTCGATACGTGTGTCATGGTTTTCCTAAAAAGTCGTCTATTTAGGAGCTATGAGCGTTTTAAGTGCGAGCTATGTCAGCCATAACTCGGAAAATAAGGCAGATAGAAACATCGTGTAAAAGACAAAGTTATAGAGTTTTAGATTCTAGTCGATACGTGTTTCATGGTTTCACTAAAAAGTCGTCTATTTGGGAGCTATGAGCGTTTTAAGTGCGAGCTATGTCAGCCATAACTCGGAAAATATGGCAGATAGAAAGTTCGTTTAAAAGACAAATTTATAGAGTTTCACATTCTAGTCGACACGTGTTTCATGGTTTTCCTAAAAAGTCGTCTATTTGGGAGCTATGAGCGTTTTAAGTGCGAGCTATGTCATCCATAACTCGGAAAATATGGCAGATAGAAAGTTCGTTTAAAAGACAATTTTATAGAGTTTCACATTCTAGTCGACACGTGTTTCATGGTTTTCCTAAAAAGTCGTCTATTTGGGAGCTATGAGCGTTTTAAGTGCGAGCTATGTCATCCATAACTCGGAAAATATGGCAGATAGAAAGTTCGTTTAAAAGACAATTTTATAGAGTTTCACATTCTAGTCGACACGTGTTTCATGGTTTTCCTAAAAAGTCGTCTATTTGGGAGCTATGAGCGTTTTAAGTGCGAGCTATGTCATCCATAACTCGGAAAATATGGCAGATAGAAAGTTCGTTTAAAAGACAAATTTATAGAGTTTCACATTCTAGTCGACACGTGTTTCATGGTTTTCCTAAAAAGTCGTCTATTTGGGAGCTATGAGCGTTTTAAGTGCGAGCTATGTCATCCATAACTCGGAAAATATGGCATATATAAAGTTCGTTTAAAGGACAATTTTATAGAGTTTCACATTCTAGTCGACACGTATTTCATGGTTTCCCTAAAAAATCACTTATTTGGGAGATATGGGCGTTTTAAGTGCGAGCTATGTCAGTCATAACTCGGAAAATACAGCAGATGGAAACTTCGTGTAAAAGACAAAGTTATAGAGTTTTAGATTCTAGTCGATACGTGTTTCATTGTTTCCCTAAAAAGTCGCTTATTTGGGAGCTATGAGCGTTTTAAGCGCGTCAAATTTTCGATATTAGTCAAATTTTCGATTTTTATCAAATTTTTTATTTTCGTCAAATTTTCGATTTTCGTCAAATGAAAGCTGGAAGATTCAGATCAAAGAGAAAGTTATACAGTTTTGTAAGAAGAATATTTTCGTTAAAACTGCACAATATGATTGTCTATTATCTGCGACCAAATTCTAAAAAATCACAACTTACAAAAGAGCTGATATCGCCCAAAACCACTTACAGTGGAGGTGTGACACAAGTCCTGTTATCCACTTACAAAAGAACTGATATCGGTGTAGGTGACGCTTACAGGTTCGACACGCAAAAAGGTATGCGTCACAAATGGCAGCTGATGAGGAAAGTACGCGAAAGTTTTATCAACAAAAATTTACCAGAAAAATTTTAGGAAGAAAATTATAATAAAAAAGTTTGCGTCACAAGGGGCAGATGTTGAGGAAGGAAAATTTTTAAAATTGTGAAATATATTCCTTTAAAAAATGGAATTCAAACGGAAGAAAGCCGAATCATCTGCCCCTTGTGACGCAAACTTTTTTATTATAATTTTCTTCCTAAAATTTTTCTGGTAAGATTTTTGTTGATAAGCCTTTCGCGTACTTTCCTCATCAGCTGCCATTTGTGACGCATACCTTTTTGCGTGTAGAATCTGTAAGCGTCACCTACACCGATATCAGTTCTTTTGTAAGTGGATAACAGGACTTGCGTCACACCTCCACTGTAAGTGGTTTTGGGCGATATAAAAAGTACGGATTGTGACACATGTAGCATGTAAGTAACGATTACAGGTGAATTTTAATTTTTAAGACACAGTGGGTTGTAAAACGTAAAACTGTACCTCTGGATCTTTTTATCCCCCTAGTTATGTAAATAATGAAAAGGCAATTTATTGTGAAAGAACACAATTGTCACGAAAAATACATTTTCGTTTACTCATAGTGAACGAAAGCCAGCAAGACATGTTAGTGTTCCTATATGGACAATTTTCATATACTTTTTTGGCTTTTCAATTACTAGTGCCTTATTAGGTTGCAATATGAACTGGACTGCAATATGATTATGACAACGGATCGTTTGTAATTATTGAATTGTTTCTGTGTCCATGCGGAATAAAAAAAGAGAGAGGAAGACTCGAAGAAAACTACTACGTGGAATACTGGAGAAGGAATCAGATGGCCGACGAAAGAATTTTATCTGCCAACACTAAACGTTATGGTTTATAAATATCTGGAGTCATTAAAACGATGTTCGTCCGGTGCACACAGCAATAATTATACACATAAATTAATGTGAGTTTTATTTTTCGATAATAAAGCACATCCAGTTTTAGTTTACGACACTCAATTTATGTCTTACAACATAACAACATCGACAAACATAAGTTATATATGTAAAGGACTTGGAGCATGCTTGCCAGTATCACATTCCAATTATCCTTAAATGTGTAGTGCATTAAATTCAAACTCAAGTTCAAACTACATTCCTTCGGGCGATAAACACAAGAACGAGCACAAGAAGTAAAATTTATAACGACACACAATACACTGAAGGAGACACCATTATAATGGTAAATTATGATTTTTGTTTAACATATAATTGCATCGAGCATAATCGACACACAGAAGATGCCGTGTCACACGTAGACGCTCTAATTGAAGTCGAAAATAATTTCCAAAATTTATAAAGCTAAATTTCAACCTACCTCACACAATGCGGTACGGACAGGCTGTTCGTTTTCGATGCCATCAAATCGGTTTTGTTTATCGACAGTGTCGTTGTTGTGCTATACGATCCCGAATTACTTTCCTGATATTCGCTGGGTGGTTCCGGTTTCGTTTCAAATGTTTTCGTTTGAACCACTTTTTTCGTCGGGCTGCCTTTGATGATAATGCTTTGCTGCTGATTGAGAAGACACATAAGACATTTGCATACCCGGGACATTCGACTAAAAAACATCCATAAGTCCCGCTGACATTACAGAGCGGAAAGAGCGTCAACCAGAAGGGTGTTAGATACACTGCACTATTGGTATCTATAGAAGAATCAACCATAGTCGCATATGTGTGGCTTATGAAGGTTTGGAAAAACTTTCATTTCTTCACGTTCAAACATATGTGCAAACCTTTGCTTAGATCCGCTCAAGTGGTGGCTTTTGGCAAAGAAACCACTGACTGGCCACGAGTTAGCAAATTTGGTGATGAGTTGGAATTTCATTTCGACTATGATTCGCTAGACTTGTTCGTGAGCAAATCGGTATAGTGTTCTTAGAGCATTATATCGTGTACCACTGTCGCCATGGCCTGATGAGAAATGGTATTTTTGAACTGCATATTAATGCGTTCAAACGTCGAAAGACGTATTTCTGTCAGATCGAAACAGTGGTCGAATGTTTATGTGTTAGACACGCTGTTTGACTCATCCCTCCGTCTCGTTCGTCCTGTTTCATTTTTTATGACATGTGACAGATCCGATCTGATCTGCTTCCCACTTTCCTCTTCCTGTGGACGCCCCTGTATGGTCGCAAACGTGTAGACCATTACGTTGGAAATATATAGCAAAAATATCAACGAAATTACGACAGATGAAAAAGAGGGAAAAGCAGAGAAATGCGGATGGGACTTATGGATATATTCCGTTCATGTTTTCCAATCATAAACCAAAATGTACCTTAGGAATGAGATCTGCCGGCGGAAGAGTCTTTTTATTGATTTTCATGCAAAATACAATTATAAAGAGACCACACATCAATATGATTAGTATTAACGCCGAGCCGACACCTAAGATAATCATTGAATATTTTCCTAGAAACAAAAATCCTGTCAATAATACCCTCAACGCACGCAACATTCAATTTTACTGTTTGTTAACTCACGTGTCTCGCCAAATTCAATTTCCAATGTATCGGACCCGTAGCTATTAATCACAATACAGCTATACTTTCCGAAATAATCAAAGTTATTCTCCATTACGGTCAAAATCGATTTGATGCCATCATCCAACACTTCTTCACGCAACGAAAATCTCAAATCATTGTTAATGTCAATCAATTTACCATTGAACGCCCAGGAAATATGTTTTGCTTTCGGTACGGAATGAACTGAACATTCAATGTCATCAAATTGTTGATTGGAATGGGCAAATTGTTGATTGGACGACACAATTTTCGGTGGACCTTTTATCGTAACGGTCGCTTCGGCCCGGATCTCTTGGAAACCGGGACTGCTCGCCTTACAAAAGTATCTGCCGGACGTTTGGCTGGACGCGATGATTTCGAGTTTATTCGAAACGCCCACGACACGCGGCTGAAGATTGATCTGAAAATATTTCGGAAATTTAACTGGCCGCCCTATTGCCAACAGTCGAATTGCAGTGTTTGTATACCCTGTCGATTGGATCGAATACCCATATAATTTCCGATGGTGGGTTTGCATCGACCTCACAGAATAGGTAAGCGATTTCATCAATATCTGCTTCGACGTTCGTGGGTCGTTTGGTAAAAGTTGGTTGATCTGTGCGACAATATACGAAATGAATTATTTCGTTCTCGTGTTAGCATAGTGAGTTGCGGGAAACGTGAACGATTTTTGTTTGAAATTAACATGTAAGAAATTAACATCTTCGAGCCCACAAATTGAACATTTCGTGACTTTCGCTATTATGAATTCATTAAAAGTAAATGAGGATCAGTTTACATATAGCGTAAAAACAACTAAATACGAGGCTTTCCCCAAATTACGAGCCTAGTAGCGAAAGATAACGTCACCACTACCACAAGAAGTAATGGTTTGATCACGAGCCCGCGGAACAATACTACATTACTGTCTCGCTTGGACATTTTTTGTTGAGGAGTGTGGGAAGGTTGTATCTCGAGCCGAAGGTCAGGAATATATCCCACACGCTAAAACAAAAAATTTAGCAGCGGGAGATTACGGTGCTTTGTTGTCTTGCTGCTAAAAAAAAACGAGCCGTCAGAACAGTCGGAGCGTTTGCTGCGACTGAGCCCCGTACGAACCCGTACATCTATTGCGCAAGTGACCCTAGTGCGTCTGTCACCCTAGTTGAAGTCAAATTATTATGAAATGTGTACATCTTAGAAATTGCGAATTACGAAGCCCCGTACGACGTTCCTTTCAAATGTAACACAAATTTCTAGTTGACCTAAAATTTTAATTTATTGAGAGGCCTAAGGCATAGTTACGGCCTTAGTCCAACGACCCAAATTTAATTTTTTTTTCAACATCATTATATTCGGCCTTCCAAATGAAACAAAAATTAGGAAAATCGGACGAAATTTACTCGAGATATATGCAAAGTACACTTAGGGCCGTGTAGCGGGCTTAGTCCAAGGACCCAAATTTTTTTTCCAACAACATTCTATTTGGTGTTCGATTACCTTTCAAATGAAACAAAATTTAGGAAAATCGGATCAAATTTACTCGAGTTATATGCAAAACACACTTAGGGCCGTGGAGAGGCCTTAGTCCAAGGACCCAAATTTTAAATTTTTTTTTCAACAACATTCTATTCAATGTTCAATTACCTTTTAAATGAAACAAAAATTAGGAAAAACGGATGAAATTTATTCGAGTTATATGCAAAATACACTTAGGGCCGAGTAGCGGCCTTAGTCCAAGGACCCAAATTTAATTTTTTTTCAACAACATTCTATTCCTCGTTCGATTACTTTTCAAATGAAACAAAAATTAGGAAAATCGGATCAAATTTACTCGAGTTATATGCAAAATACACTTAGGGCCGAGGAGCGGCCTCAGTCCAAGGACCTAATTTTCAAACATTTTTCTCACCACATTCTATTCGGTATTCAATTACCTTTCATATAAGACAAAAATTAGCAAAATTGGATGAGATTTACTCGATTTATATGCAAAATACACTTAGGGCCGAGGAGCGGCCTCAGTCCAAGGACCCAAATTTAAAACATTTTTCTCACCACATTCTATTCGGTATTCAATTACCTTTCATATTAGACAAAAACTAGCAAAATTGGATGAAATTTACTCGAGTTATATGCAAAATACACTTAGGGCCGAGTAGCCTTTCACTTCTAGGGCCCTAACTCACGGGCCATTCACCCGATTTTAATAAACTTTTTTTTCCTGGATCGGTATCAACATTACCTATGTTTTGCCGTTTCATTTACATTTCCAACGTTTTTTTTTGCCGTAAATATCTCCATAAGACCTTAAAGCAGTTAGGCGGCCCTAACTCACGAAGGGCCGACCTAAATATGCCCATCTTCGAACTTAGCCTCACTATTTTGACTATCTTTCAGGGAAAAAAAAAATTTGAAATCGGATTTGATTTACTCAAGATATCGACGTGACAGACGGACAGACAAAATTTTTATTGCGGATTCGTTATCTATGAACATAGGCAAACACTTTGCCCTTACCGTCTGCTTCGAATTCCATCAATTACACACGGCATCGTAATCCTATAAGCCCCTTTGTACTTCGTACGGGGCTAAAAATTTGTTTGTGTTTATACGGTAATCCGCCCAAAAACCCTAAGGGGTGAAAGTGTGACGCAAGTCTTTGTTTCTACTTACAAAATAACTGATATCGCTGAGGGTGACGCATTTTTCGCCTCAACGCAAAAGCGTTATCAACAAAAAATTGAACCAAAAAATTTAAGATAGAAAATTTTAGAAAAAAATTGCGTCACAAGTGGCAGATGATTCAGCACATATTTTTCTCTATTTGAACTATTTTCCTAACAGTAGTTTCCCCAACATCTGCCACTTGTAAAATTTTCGCACTGGTTTTAAAAGTAATCGTTAACGTTTCCCGCACCTCTGTCACTCAAAAATTCAATAAAATTATTTTCGAACATATTTTGTAACCGAATTGGTTCGATGTAATTAGCCCAAAGCTCAAGGCAAATTTTTCGAAATTATGTCGGAGCGTAATATATGCACCGGAAAATGCTTCATAATTTTACATTTTCGCTAAATTCAAAATTTCCAATATATTCCCATAAAATCTCGTATAAAACCAACAAATTGCTTGAACTTTCCGGGTAGTTTTTTTTTCAAATTTATGAAAATGTATGGTTGGCCATACCTTTGATCTCAAATGCACGTGTGGCAAATTTTATATTAAACTAAAAAATTTTGTTCGATAAATTACTTTTTGCATATTACAACTTACATATTACATCCAGCGTTTCACTATCCGAACTTATTCCCACCGCATTTTGTGCAACACACTTCACGATAAAATTCTGATAATCTCTGGTCACATTGAACAAATTCTTTTGGATGGATGTGTGGAAGAGAGATGGATAGATAGAAGAAGAGGTGAGGACGAAAGAGAAAAAAAAAACTTTTTAATTAAAAATTTGATTTCGCAATTTTGTTGTTGTTGTAAATTACCATGATTTTGGAATTTTGATCTGGCATAACTTCATCGTTTAAAAACCATCGATAAGTCAATTCGTTCGGATTGGCATCAGCTTCGCACATAAAGCTAACAATATTTCCTTCAGGTATTCGGCCCGTATCTAATGCTCCATCAACTAACAACACTTGCACTTTTGGTGCAAACTCAATCTGGAAAATATTTTTCAATTTTTGTTGTGTCATTTTCGTAAACAATTTTCCGATATGAAAAGATTTTTTAACAAATTTTTCGAACCTCTAATCGCACTTGAGCCGTCCGATATGCCTTGTCAACGGTATTTTGAGCCTGACATATAATTGTTTTATTGTGGTATTCTTTGTACGGTTTCAATTTTAATATGGATTTCACTGTAAATCTTCTCATATCAGGTGAAGGTTCTTGTACGAGTTCAACGTTCTCCGTCAAAACGTTCCCGAAACCATCAATCCATGTTATCTTGGTGAGCAAACATAAAAATATATTTGAAAAAAGAAACTTTTCCGATTTTGTTGAATTAATGGATTTCCAATTTTTTTTTTATTCTTTTTTTTTGTGTGTGCTGTTGGTTGTTATTTGTATATTATGCGTTCGCAATCGCATGAATGTATGATGAAATTGAAAATCTAACAAAAAGATAGATTTTATACATGAATTTGTTTGTGACACAAGGGCTTTGGGAATGGATTTTTACGAATATTGAAAAAAAAAAATAACGGAAAACCGTCGTCGTTTCGTTATTGTCATCCTCCTAGATGTAATGTTGTTAGAAATATGAAAATGTTGTCAACAGAAAAGCTTCGTTAAATTTCATGATGATTGTTTTCTTTTCTCCTCTTCACCACAATATCACAAAAATTCTATTCGAAATCGAAATCAATTATTTCAAATTTAAAAACGGTAAACGATTCGGGTGAAAATCATAAATAGCATCCATTGTTTCACTTCTAGCAACTGGAAAATCTAACACTTTTTGTTGTCGTTCTTGAATATTTTTTCAAGAGTTGAAATAATTATTTACATAAGGCCCGTCATTGGGAAATGACAGGACAGTTTCCCGAAAATGTTTGGAAAATTTTATCACAAAAATTCACCAAAAAAATTTAAAGAAACTCACCTCCTATGCTTTCCATTGTATTCGGGCATAGTCTCTTTAGGTCGCCAAGGCATATTTGAACACTAAACACTTTTTACTCGATGCAAAAACAAAAAGTTTTTTTCGTTTTGTCGCGACAAAAACACAGAAAATATTTTGACACAACTGTGAAACTACGCTATTATAAGTACTAGAATGATAGTTTGCTGTGTTCACTTAAGCGGTAAAATATTTTCTTTCAAAAAAGTGTCGGACATTTTATAAAGATCATCAAACAGTTAACAAAAGGTAGCGTTACATTTAAAATTGTTCACCGACCGTTTTTCAAAGCTTTACGAGAGCTCAGCGGACATTCTTTCAACGATGGGAGAGCATTTATCACAATTGTAACCTCTCGTAAGACTGCACTGAGCGTAAATAAATGTTCGTTCAGATTTCACACTTCTTTAGTAAGCTAACAAGACGTCGCTAAGTCTAATAATGCCACCTCTTTGAATAAAAATATCGGCTGAGGTCGAATAATTCTCCGCTGAGCTTTAACAAACTTCCGCTGAGCTCTAATAATTCTCCGCTTGGCTTTGGGAAGTGTCCGTTAGGTACAAGCAAGTTGTAGTAAGCCTTAATGGAGCGAATCGGACACTCAGCGGAGATCTGCCAAAGCTAAGTGGAGTCTTATTAAATCATAGCAACAATTATTAGGTATCAGCTGATGCTTATTGAGTGTTCGCTTAGCTTTATTGCCTTACGACAACCTGCTAAAGCCTGACGGACTCTTACTGAAGCCTAGCGGAGAATTATAAGAGCTCATTAGAGGTTTGTAAAAGCTCAGCGGAGAATTATTAGAGTTCATCGGAGATTTGTTAAAGCCCATCGGAGGATTATTCGATCTCAGCCGATATTTTAAATCAAAGAGTTGGCATAATTAGACTCAGCGAAGTCTTGTTAGCTTACTAAAGAAGTGGGAGAGGTTACAATTTTAATAAATGTCTAAAATCGTTGAAGCGTCAGACACTTTTTTGAATGAAAATATTTTACCGCCGAAGTGAACACAGCAAACATTCAGTCTAGTACTTATAGTAGCGGAGTGTCACAGTTGTGTCGAAATATTTTCTGTGTTTTTGTCGCGACAAAACAAAAAAAAAACTTTTGGTTTTTGCATCGAGTAAAAAGTGTTTTAGTGTTTAAATATGCCTTGGCGACCAAAAGAGACTATGCGCGAATAGAATGGAAAGCATAAGAGGTGAGTTTCTATGAATTTTTTCGGTGAATTTTTGTGATAAAATTTTCCATACATTTTCGGGAAACTGTCCTGTCATTTCCCGATGACGGCGGGCCATAACAAAGGATAAAATGTAGAGTAAAAGTAGAGTAAAACCACTAAAAACACAAAAAAAAGACTTTTTAACTTTTATCACGAGTTATGTGATCAACAAATTACACACGAAAATTCTACTTTTCATCTTATTATGCCTTGTTCTGTTATAGTTTTTTACAAAACGAGGGATAAAAAGTTGAGAGGTATATGAACTATATTGATACAAGGCGAAGCCGAGGTCAACAAACAAGCGAAAACAAGACTTTTGATTTTTATCTACAGTTGTAATGCATTTTACATACTTTTGAAACATAAAGCAATTTTCTTGCAATAATCCACTTTCGATCCTAGGGAAAGCAGAATCATGTAAAAGGCTGTTTCGCTTATTTCGAATTAGTGACGAAAATTAAAGCCTTCGTTGCTTTGTTGCTTTTATTGAGCAAACCGTGCAAATCGCTCTGCTCGTACGACAATCACACGCCTAGCGTTTGAATAGTTATTTGTGAAAACAGTTCAAAATCCTTTAGTAGCCACTAGATGTGTAATCAAATGCATTTGACAATTTACAATTCAATGGAGAAAATGTTTTTCTGCCTGTAGCGGAAAAAGGGGCATAATGTACCTACTGCGCGGTCAATTCAGATTTTTTCGGTTCTTTTGTTAACATAGGTTTTTCTTGTTTTTTTTTTGTACACAAAAACGAATATTCGTAATATTTATGTACACACGAAATAAGTTCCTCCTTGGGGGAAAAATAGGAAATTTCAACTCGAGCGAATTACGCCCCTCGCTTCGCTCTCTCGGCGTAGTGAAGGTGAATATGAACTATTGTTTTGCCTGCCTATGTTTTAGAAGAGTTTATTAAAATCTAAATGAGTTAACCGAGAGAGAAACGATTTGACTACTGGATTTCAATCACATTATGAATACATACTGTCTGTTCCTCCTAATCGATACTTCATCGCATTTCAGTTCTCGCTTTCAGAATAGTACTTTTTGCGATTGACAACTACAATCTGACAGATTTTGTTGAACAGTTACAATACCAATTGTTTAACATACATTCCCGCACTTGTATCGTAATCTGTGACATGGTCGTTGATTGTGTCTCAAAACGTATTGTGTCACCTCTACTCGTTCATGTTTGAAGAACGCGTTCTAATTTGAAAAATTTAGGATCAGTGTGTTGGTAGCAACACACGATGTTGAACAACACTATATTTTGTACCGATAGATGAAAAGTAAGTTTTTTCAGTACCAGTCCTAAACCAAAAAGATCAGTTTGGACGTGTGCCGAAAAATGACTTTACAATTAAGGAAACAGGAGACCAACAAATTGTCGCCAACAGCATTTTTCTTGTATCACAAATAACTTAAAAATTATTTAAAGGAACTTACCTCCGCCGCTGGTCGACCATTCGCAGAAATACATTCTAAACTAATTTCTCTTCCCTCAGTCGTAACCAAATTGGAACCTTGTGTGATAACAGGTGCATCAGGAGCCACGAGAACGCTTAGTGTTGCATACCTCGAACGGACTCCCGGGTGTCCTGATTGATTGATTGAATGAATGAATGAATGAAGCATTTTCCGAAAACAAACAAAACAAAATTATTTGCTCACCATGCGGTCCTGGACTAACTTGACACTGAAATTGAGCGTTGTCATCCAGAGTGACTGGGTAAATTTGTAACGAATAATCACCTTCCTCGTCACTTCCTGCGTTACATAAAGTAAACTTTATTTCACCTTGTAATTTCTTGAATCGTAAATGTCTTGTTTGCTTTTGCTTTGATTTAAATCAAAAGTTTATTCAGAGAAACATTTCATATATGTGGTGTGAAAAGAACATATTGAACAGAGAGAGGTAGACCGCGTGCAAAATTAGTGGTAAAATACGAACCTATCATTTGGTATCTGTCGAAGCCGACAAGCTTCCGACGAGTGCCTAAACCAAAATCATCCTTTGTCCACTGCAAAACGCCCTGTT
The DNA here is from genome assembly GCF_014529535.1 of Bradysia coprophila. Taxonomy (NCBI): domain Eukaryota; kingdom Metazoa; phylum Arthropoda; class Insecta; order Diptera; family Sciaridae; genus Bradysia; species Bradysia coprophila. Next base: position 915,898 of record NW_023503295.1, on the reverse strand, counting down.
TATTAACTACCCGACATGGGAGAATTACTCGAGCCCCCACAACGGCCACTTGATCCTGTGGTTCCATAGCAAATTGCTGTTCGACGAATGTGTTAAACGGCATCGTTGATGGTAATGCCATCATGATAAGAAAAATGGAAGTAAATTGAAACGCAGCTGATAATGATTGTTTCCAGAAAGCCATTTTGGTATTTGATGCATTTGGTTGTGTATAGCAGTGCGACAGAAGTCTATTTTGTTTTCGTTCTTTCTTCGAAGAAAATTTCGGTCTTAATTCGGTGCGATAAAAATGGTTGCGTCTGGAAAATGAATAACGAAATGGTTTATGTTTTTATCATATTTAGAAATAGAAAGTTTGTTGTGATGTTAAATTACAGACGAAAAGAAAAACGATTTTAGGTAATAAAATTTCGAAGCGAAATGGTCTGGGTAAAGTATTTAACATGGGAAGCACTTAAATCAATTTAACCGACACACACAGTTTGAATTGGATGTGTATACTGCGGCGATATTATAATTTCTTTTTTTTTTTTTAATGGAGTAAAACGCTTTCGTGATGCAATAAAAATTATTACGGCTTACCGAGTGAACGATATCAGAGAATCATTTCAATTGGAAATGGAAACATTAAAAATTCAAAATTGCAAACTAGCCAAGTTAGTTTTAGCTATTTCCATCAGCAACATAAAATCAAATAATTTAGTATATGTACGAAAATGGCACAGTGGCTCACATACACACACTCAAAATGAAACACCTGATGATCTAGGACTATTTGTCCATTAAAAGTGATTAGCCCTTTGCAAATTGTAGCCTACATTTAGGCGGAAAAATATTCGTTTTTTGATGATTTCTTTGATTAAAAATGTTTACTTTACTAGTGAGGTAATGTGGCCTTTCCCTCACTAGTGAAGACTAGCGAAGGAAAGCTCGTAAAGTAAAACGCCATACTTTACACGTGAAATAATTTGATATCTCGTATCACGATGAGTAAAAGTACCTCGGGCTGAAGCCCTCGGATACTTTTACTCATCTGGATACGAGATATCAAATTACTTCAGTGGTACTATTTTTTTTTGAAAAAGTAAAACCACCAAAGCAGCCAAAAATGTGGTTCTTTTAAAGTAAAAATTGATTTGTGAGTCATAACGTAATCCACTTTACT